>NC_056736.1:783318674-783323674 GCF_019279795.1 Protopterus annectens | reverse complement strand
CACTCATCATCAGTCATTTTTTTGAGAAAAGAGTGTGTAAACTGGTTGAACTTGAAGTCAACATGCCCCTGTTAGTATTCAGCTCATGATTTTCCTTATGAGAGGTCTGGGTGGCACTGGCAGTCAGAGCTCCTTTTGTAACTAGATTATATGCACATCTCTGTATTTAAATTTAATATATGTATCATCAAACTTATTTAGTTAATTGTATTACTGCTGTGCACTTTTAGCATACAATTATATGTATGTGTGTTACTTTCTACTCCCTGACTGTGTGCTTAAAAGGACATTACTTCAGGAATTTGTTTTAACTAGTATAAACTGGTGAGCCTTGAAAAAACTTCACAAGTAGACTTAAAATATCCATTGCAATTTGCTCAAATGTGATTTTTACTATAGGCATGGGCATCAAAGAGTTCTTAAACCTTGGGTTAGGCCCTGTCTTTTGGCATTCTGTTCAAGGTGCACAAAACTTTTCTATTTCCTTTTTATTATCAGTCAGTAAAATCTGTGCAAAATCCTGGTCTTTGTCTTATCCATCCCAAGATGATCGACAGAAATGCAGCTATCTGCATTCTTCATTACTAGTGTTTCTAAATGGCTTTTTGCCATATGTATCACTCGCTATCTATTCTTTTTCTTTAGTCACTATTCAGAGAATGTTATGCTATAGTTCAATGTATGAGTATGAAGTAGGGCTCTGTCCAATGTTTCCTTTCTATTCTGGTTGTATAAGCTCTAGCTCTACTTGTATGGTCTCCCAGTTGGACGTTCTTAAATTTTACATACATTACTTGTAGGTCATCCAGGTCTGTATTGCTTTCATTAGTGCATGAGTGTGAAGAGGAATGTGCTGCCTGTTTCCTTAAGACAGAAAAGACTTTACCCTATGTCAAACTCCTTCCATAAAAGGGAGTAATTCATGGTAGTGATTTTCGTGCCATTGATATTGGTAGTTTATATCCATTTCAACAGTTCTGTTACTTTTTACGTTTATAGAGTGTTGCTTCTATTTATGTCTAGATGACTGCTTTGGTGTAGCAGGAGGAAGCTTATAGCTCTTTTATAATTTCCTTGTCACTCTTTCTTCAGTATCAGATTACTTTGTTTCTGTCTTATGTTCAATAACTATTTCTCTCATGCTGACTCTGACTATGGGCTCCTTCCTTTCAGTTTCTATACTGCCTTCTTTTGTTGTCTTAAACCCTTCTAAACTGCCAATTTCTGTTCTGAGCTTTCCTCAGTATTTTAGACTCTGTGTTAGGTTTATCTGACTCACTCTCTCAGACAGACATATTGAAACCTGTTGAGGTTTCTAATGCCACACTATTTTATTTGCTGAGTCTATGTTTGATGGGCAAAAAAAATTGTTGCATGGCCTTTCCCAACAAATTTCCACAGTAGTTTGATCAATTATCACATTGTATATTAAGCTAGGTACTAAACCTTCTGGGTAGAGTGCATTGCCTGAAAGAATCTGCATTTCTACTTTGGTTACAGGGCCTTTCTTTATAGTAACCATGCACATTACTTAAATTGTCTGTTCAGCAACATGTTTATGTTTAGATACATATCTAACTAATACAATCAGACTCTCTGAGTCTAACAAATCTTGCAGATAATTCATTCTGCTAAAATGGTACTTTTAACATGTTATAAAAAATGCAATGGCGAAAGTCAGGCTCAACATTGCTTTATAGAATTAGGCATATCCAAACCTCTCAACTATCCCCGATTTTGGCTCAAAATGTTGCTCTTCCTCTAATAATCCCTCCACAAAATGGCAGTTTTGGAAGAAAATGTGGAGGGTTTGCAATTAATAAAAAACTGTAATAATCAGAGTTATAGATTACTTTTATTTCAGAACTGCATGTAGATTATTTTGTTTTGTCAGCTGCTCAACATAGCAGTACTAATATTAAAAGCGTGTCCCGTCTTTGGCAGGTTCCCAAATGTATTGTGTGGCTATTTTATATTTTTGCATCACATTTTTGGTCTATTTTTCATAAAATTGTGGTTTTTTTTGGCAAATTAGTGACAAATCATTAAAGTGTGAAGTTAGAAAATAATGACAGACATTTGAGTTTCAGATTTCATACCTTTTAGAAAATTCATATTAATGCAAGACCTACTATTCTATTATCTTTCTAAGTTTGTAAGAGGAATATTTAAAAATTGTCCTTATTTTTGGGCCTTTGTCCCACTTCTAGGTATGGCTTTGTCCAGATTTCTTGCTCTGATGTTAAGAGGTATGACAAATGTGTCAGGGTCATCACAGTCAGCCAGAGACATTTCAAATTGTGACATACTTGTCGCACCACACTCCCCCATGTAGTGACTCTGGATGTGTCCAAGCAAGGCAAGGAGCAGTTATGCACTATAAATGTGCAGAGTATCCCCTATCCAAGGTAGACACAAGTACTACAGTAGCTTTTCATCTGTCCTTGATTTTGCAGAATGTTCTGGTTTCTGTCATATTTTTATACTGTTGATTTATGCTTATAAAATGCTTGTCCTCTGTGTTTACGTAGCAATGCTTTAATTACCATCAGGTAAGCTTGTCTGAGATTGTAAGATGCAAGTAAGCTTTAATAAGCATTCTGTTAAAGAAATGCCAACATTGAAAGCCTTTCTGTTGTTGCCACGCAGAGATTACTTACATAACTAGATAATGTATAAGCCTTGGGTATTGAAATGCATATGACAGTATTTGTAATAAAGGACATGATTACATTATTTTAAGAAGCTCATTACATTTGTTGAAGACTTGCAATCATCTTTGCAGGCTTTATCTGTAAACTAAACAGAATGCCAATCTATCATGTGTTGTCCATAACCTGTGCAGTAATCCTTAACGCAATGTATCTTGAGTTTGTTTCTTGTTTGCTTTTCATTTTTTACTTTGATCATGTTTTCCCCATGAAACAAGTAGATAGTTGTCAGGTAGCATGTCTTTTTCGGAAAAGAAACATTTTTACAAGTGGGGGTATCACAGAGATTGCTACTTTCACCATGTTACTTGGTACTTTAATAAAGCTGAATATAAATTATAATTAGAACTGCAGTGCAAGGAGAAGTGGTTTGAGTTGAGTGCTGGTTGTTTTTCTTATACTTGATTTTAACTGGCATTCCAGTAATGTATATAAAAAGTAATTTATTTTTTCATGCCTCACAATCTTTTTGTTTCCATCTAGATATTAAGTAAGTTGTCATGCAGCCAATGCATTGAAATATTTTTTTTCTTCTATACTTCATTTTGTCTTGATTGGACTCTCATAATGATGGTTTGGCACCCAGGGCAGTGTATTTAATTAATGTTACAGTTTTTGTGGTTTTGAGCATAGCTCCTCCCCTTTCTAGTTGGCTACACCCCTTCCCATTGATCCCACCCATTCAGCTGTCTCCTGCAGCCCCTCTTTGATTTGAAGACACCAGCCGCCACTGATATATATATATATATATATATATATATATATATATATATATATATATATATACATACATACATACATATATATATATATATATATATATATATATATATATATCTACATACATATACATATATATATATATATATATATATATATATATATATGTATGTATAGATATATTAAAAAATATATATATGTGTACTCACTAAACATGCAGTGCATAACCCAGAAACATAACTATCAATGTCTAACTGAAAAAAACATGTACATAATGTCTGTACAATGCGAGAGAAATGGGGAACGTATAGGGACATATGTAGAAAATAGCTGTCAGAACCAAACAGTTGTCCAGCAAAAGGGTGTATGTCAGCAGAACTGTCTGTAGGATATGTGGCTGGGAAATGACATGTTATGTCATTATTCACTGACATAAATCCTGGGATAATAACAGTGATTTCACAGACCGATAGAAATAACCCGTGGAACTGAACCAATTGTATGGGCCATACACCTGGAGATGCAGCAAACAGCCTGGAAGTGGAGAGGTAGTAACAATGGATATTTCTTCACTTTTTACGGTCATTCCGAGTGAATATGGGGTTAATTCTATACGTGAGTTTTTGGTTCAATACTCTACTTTTTCATCTAGACATATTGAGAACCTTTGTTCTCTATTAGATGTAATATTGTATAATAATGTTTTTTTGTTTAATAAACATTATTTGCAGTTAACTGGTGCTGCAATGGGCACACCGGTTGCAAATACATATGCTAATTATATCAATGGGAGAGGGTCTATATACATAATGGCACTGTATTTTTGAATCAAAATATTTGTTTTTATCAAAGATTTGTAGATGATTGTTTTTTCATTTGGAAAGGATCTATTTTTGAACTTTATGAATTTGTATCATATTTGAATAATACTACTACCTTTTTGAAATTTAATATGGAATTTTCTAATAGTCTAATAAGTTTTTTAGATGTTAATGTAGGAATTCAGGATGGTTATATTAGTACAAGCGTGCATAAAAAAGAGGTTAGTGCAGGTAGATACCTGCATGGTTCTAGCATGCGCGCTCCACATGTATTTAGAGGTGTGATTAAGGCACAATTAGCCAGAATAAGTAGGTTAAATACTGATGATTTACATTTCTTAAACCAGATGGATGATACATGTAAAGAATTTTTAGATAGTGGTTAGGGGCTTGATCTTTTAACTGATATTTAGACTGAAGTAGTAAATAATAGATGTACTATCTATAAACCTATTTTTTTATCTTATGAAGAATATATAGGTAATAATGATCGTATTCTGTTGGGGGATGGTAAATTGAGATATGTCACTTCTTATAATACCATGACACATTTGGTTAGAAGTATCATTAATAAATATTGGATGGTACTAATGGCATCTGAGGAAATTAGGATAATTTTAGGAAATAAGCCACAATTTGCATATAGAAATATGAAGACATTAAAGAACATACTATGTTATAAAGATTTTAAAGGAAGTATACAAAATCAACATAGTATGGTAAGGAAGGGTACATATTGTTGTTATAA
>NC_056736.1:783271174-783313674 GCF_019279795.1 Protopterus annectens | reverse complement strand
ATTGTAGGATGCTCCTCATGGCTAGGGTCATAGCCTTTTGGCTACATAGTTGGCAGGCTCATCCATGTCTGTTTCCATATAGTCCAGAGAGGTACATCTCAGAACATTTACACCCACATGTACAATGCAAGAGTCATATGTGTACCTGTTGTTGGGGAACCTCATTGTGTGTGTTATGTGGTGGATCCTGGTGCCAAAAGCCAGCTGACTGTCACTTTCTCCTTTTTTGACTTAGTGAGTGGGACATTACTGTTCCTCACTATCAAGCCAACTATGCCTATTGTTTTGGCCATACTGTTTTGCCTTAGGTGCTTTGGTTGAGTGGCACACTGTTTAGGAGACATATGTGCCTTGTGATTAGGGTTGTGTGGCAGTGGTGGAGTGCATGTCCACCTTGGACGTCTCTGCTGTTTGTGCAGCTTTTCATTGAGAGCCTCTGCAAAGGTGGGTGTGTGGTTAGTGTTTTTATATGAAGGCAATGCTGGTGTGTGTTTTGGAGGGCTATGTGTTCCATGTAGTGTGGTGCAGATATTCTGGTCTTGGCTGGGGAGTGTGTGGCTTCTAATCTGGATGTATAGGTGCCTCTCTTGCAAGTCTGAGTGTAGAGAAGTAAGAAGTTGTCAGTGTACATGAGGCAGTTGCGACACTGCCTCAGGATGGCCAGGTTCAGCAGGTTAATAGGTGGAAGCACAGGGCACTGACCTGTAGACAGGCCTGGAGTGGTGGCCATTAATAATAATTACTGGAACTGTTTCCTCATAGAATGCTTAGTGCTGTTAACACGTTTGTGTGGTAAAATACTTGCTACAAAATGTCTGGTAAAGTGCTAAAGTAATATGCTATTGAAAGTGCAGGAGAGGAGAGAACTAGCATATCTGAGTGACACATTGAAGATCAGACTTGGGAAACACTCAGAAGCTAACATACAGTCCTGAATGCAGCAATTCTGTATCTGGACTAGACTAGTTACAGGAAAGGTAACTAATTAGTGTTATTTTAATAGCCAAATGTTTGGTATATTATATGTGTCTCCATGTAGTGTAGCTGGTGTACAATGGATGTGTGAGTACATATCACATGTCCAACCACCCTTGTATACACATGTCCCATACAGTATACTCACACTCTTTGCTACTGTAATAACAGCACATATAGGCATGTTATGTACAGGAAATAATATACACCTGGCCTGTAACAAAATATACCACCCTTGAACCTGCACATAATAGTCAAAGAATATAACCACTACGCCATCTGAGCTTTACTATGTTATGATGTTCTCAACCTTAACATGCAGTGCAGTCGGTTTATCATAGGGAAGGAAGACTGTGGAATCAGTACCGATTTAGTTGTCAATACCTTGCAGCACTGTCAGAGCCAAGAGCACCTTAGTGCAATTCTGGACCATGCCAGATGAAGTGGGGGGACCAGTCTATGGACATACAAACACATTGGTAATGATACAAAGAGACCCATGCCACTGACATCTGCTGCCCCCAATACAGTACAACTAAGTACACAGTACACTGCTACAAAATCAGGATATGCCATACACAATGGCCAGACATACATTGACATCTTAGCAATATAACTAAAATGACTGAGGATAGTAAAACAACAGACAACCAGGCATCAATACACACAAATGTTTTAATATGTTTTGCCATCAAGTATTACAACATTACAAAACATAATTGCCTAAAATACGGGAAGCAATTGACACTTAATTACGTATGTTCTTAAACAGCCTCCACTTACACTCCTCAGTTAACGCCCTAGGGGATACAGTATCAAATGATACAATGTAAATTGATTCTTCACATAACAATGGTTCTAAGTGTTTGATGAAACTCTGAAACAGACCTTTTCCAAATAAGTACATTGTAACCCACTACAGTCCCCATGGTGAAATGTATGACAAGTAACAGCTATAGAATGTTTGTCCATGTAATAACTAATATCTCTCACATGTTCTAACAGACTGATTCTAAGCCATATCCTACTATTATGCAGACCCACCTCTTGACAGTACAGGGTTCTACATGCTGTCCAGCCTTTGCACTCATATGTATGGCCCCTACCTCCCTTAATGTGTCTTATTCCATAACATCACTGGGATGATAGCAAGAATGTCAGCACTACATACTGATAGACCATATCTATCAACCTTCTACTGCATGACAACTGGACAAAGCCTGTCATATAAGTTGAGGTCAGAGGTGCAAACACAGGGCCATATTTTATATATTTCTGTTATATGCTGAGAAAGTTGCTGGTGTTACAGGGTTGGTTACAACATCTCTATTCTGAGGGATATGAAGTCGGAAACACATATGGATGTTGCCATTTACTGGAAACAATGACCTGAGTATGCCACTGATTTGTCAAGGACAACACCTGTCTGGGTAACACACAAAACATAACAGGCAAACCTCTGGCCATTATGTGGATAGGCCTAAAGTTCAGAGCTATGCCGACACATAACTTTGTCAGACTGACATCCATGCAGAAGAAGCATGTACTCACAAAGCCTGTAAAACTAGCAGTATTCACACCATATAACAGCAATACTCACATTTGGTCCCTAAGTCTGTAACTGTCTCCAACATTTAGTTGGCCTGTCACCACAAGTCTTGTTGTAACACTTATTCCCACCTGCTGTGTGTAACACTCAGTAGCCATAAACCTCCAGAATGCGTTCATCACAGCCAAGGCAAAGGGACAATGCCCACATTAAGTACTCAATTATAGGAGTGCGTTGCCATGAAATTGGCTATTGGAAGAATTATCCAGCTGCTCTGCATGCAATTAGCAAGTGGGGAGCACCAATTGGTGCACTGGCCATCAACTGGTCAAGAGCATTACCTACAATGGGCATGCAGATACCTATTCCAAGCATATGTCTTCCAGTACTCTATGTTGGGAAACAGAAAGACATGGAACAACCTGCTGATACAACCCAGTGCAGTGTGAAATAATACAAAGGTATGTGAAACAAGTTAGCATATAAGTGAATGTAGTATGTGTTTTCTAATAATGGGAAATAGGATTTTGAGAAATTTATGTCTGAGTGAAACTTGCTGTAGTGATGACCTGCTAAACAGCACCTATTGACATAGGATCTGCCTCTCTTTGCTGTGTCATAGAACTCAGCTCAGTACCCTAACTCACCCCAGGAAAGGACAGCTAACACATGACAATCACTGGAGTCTCTGTCAAACACTACTGACTGTGCCACTGCTAGGCCAGCTACAGGGCTATTGTACATATTCATATGCTACCTGTGAATATGAGTATGGTACACATGTTTGTCATGTACATCTAAGAGAACTATATAGTGTGTATACACCTTCCATAGCTAGAAAACTGGCAGATTCCACACGTGGATGGACAGGGGTGCTCATAGGGGGATTGCTGCCAATCATGGCCCTGCCACAAGTGCCACAGCAGGTTTCACCAGACACATGTTTTGGACTGTCATGGAGGTACAGGCACATGTGAAATATAACACTGGACCATACCTCCCAACCATACCAATTTACTTAGTTTTTACTGAGTTTTGAGGTCCAAATGAAGGGGTGTCACGATTCCCTAGTGGCACCCCTTCATTTCTGATTTATTTCCCTTTTGTTTTCAATTTTCATGCTGTCGCAGTGCCATTATCATGTGCATGATGATGTCAGTGCCATCAGGTCTACTAGCCAGTCGGAATTGAGCTGTGGGAGCTGACATCATTTCTGGCTGTATATGGCGAGAGAAGAGAATAGAATCAGAATTGAGCTGCAGGATTATATGCGAGCAAGAGAAGCTGTTCCAAATGTGAGCAGGAAGAGTGTGGAGCTGTTATGTATTATATATGCAGGCAAGAGAAGCTGGGATCAGTTGTTTGGCCGCAAATGCGAGTTACGGAGAGAGGGAGAGCTAACGGCTTGTAAGGTATGAAAAACTCCTATTTGAGTGCTTTAGGTGTGTGTGTTTGGAGCAATAACATCTGGGTATAAAATGATCTGAGTATCTTCATAACTCTTTTAGGATCCGGAAATTCCTTCTTCATTTTGAATAGGTGCTTGTGGTAGAGTCTTCAGTTCATTTGAAATACTTTATTATTGAGTATAGTAAGGACCTTGCCGGCCTTGGTTAAAATTCCTGGTCATGGCTTTCTGAGATATGAATGTGTCTCTTAGACTCCACAGGAATAGCCATAAGTCTGTGTGCCTTCATCCATTTGCATCATGTAGGAGCATAGTTCATCTAATTTTGAACTGCAGTAACAGCTGTATGTTTTCTCCCCCTTGTGCTTTAGATCCACTGGTCGGCTTGAATGAAGAACAGGTATAGTTTGGGGGGAATATTGTTGTCATAACAGTATTTGCTAAAAGTGTTTGCAAGCATCTTTTATGGATTTGAAAGTTTTAGCTTTTGGTCAAAGTTTGGATTCCAGCATTGGTACAACTGTGAAAGGCCTCACCAGTTGCAGTGTGTGAAGCAACACAGTAAGACATAAGAGCTTTGTGAGGGTCAAGCTGATAAAGAATCCTTTTTCCTTTAGTAATTTGGACTGTTCTCTCTAAGGCTCCATTCGACTGGGATAGCGAAGGCTTGATATGATACAGTATACAGGAAGTGTTAATCCTCGGTAATCTGCTTGAGTTCTGCAGATACAGAATGTGCTCCCTTATCAGTGATTCACTTGACTTGTATGCCATTACTAGTAACCATTGTCTGGAGTCTTGCAATGCTTTGCTGGCTATTTATTGTTGCACACTAAAGATTTCTATATCTTCATAGTAAGACGTACGACAAGATAATGTTTTCATTTGAAATCACTTAGGTCATCAGCTATTTTCTGCCAAGGACCTTGAGGTAACAGAGTTGTTAGTACTGGTTCTCTCCTATGGGATGCAAATACTGTCATGTCAACAAAAGCTTTGCAATGTCTATGTTGATGTTGGGCCAACTCATATTATCTTTGCTTTTTGGATGAGTGGGCAGGCTGGTCTACAGAATGTGTGTGTGGGTGGGCTGGTCTACAGAGTGTGGGTGGGCTGGTCTACAGAGTGTGGGTGGGCTGGTCTACAGAGTGTTTGTGTGTGTGTGAAATGCCCCCCCATTAAATATACCTGGTGGCTAGAAGTACTCAGGCTTAAACACTGTACCTTCAGTACAGGGTGAAAAAAGCCTAAAGTCCCTAGCCACCACCACTTATGAGCTTTGCCTAGGCTTTTTGTGCTAAGACTTGAGAGCTATAGTGAGAACTGAATTTATATTCTCCCATGTATTTTTTACTAAGAGTTGAGAGCTATAGTGAGAAATGAATTTCTATTTCCCCAAGTTTTTTCTGCTAAGAGTTGAGAGCTATAGTGAGAACTAAATTTGTATTCCCCTATTATTGTCTTTGTTTGTCCAGGTTTTTTGTGCTAAGAGGTTGAGACCTGTGGTGAGAAGAGAGAAGTGAATTCACTAAATGATAGCCGATAAGTTTCAGGCTTCCTGTTTTTCAGGAAGCTGCTGATTTAGCATAGTAGTATGTTGCTCTGACTGTAGTGCATAGGGTCCTGGGTTCAAGACATACTAGTGAAATGCATAGTGGTAACACAACATTTTATTCTAGTAACTTTACAAAATTATACAAGCAATGTTTAAAATGTGTCATTGGTTTTTGACCCTTTGCCCCCCCCCCCCAAAAAAAAAAAAAAATTGAAAATGTATGAGAAGCTGTGCAAGATGCCTATGGCTTACACTGCTGTCATTCTATTTATAGTGTGGGTGTGGAAGTAGACTTTTATGATGGAAAATGTTTTGAAGGGGCAGTTTTGGCATTGTTGGTTCATGCATTTTGTTTCATTGCCTACAGTACAGTCTACTGGAAAAAATGTTTAAACAATAAATTTAAAATGCACTCTAACAAGTGTGCTGTATTATACAAGGAATATAATTTAGTAAAGTCAGGAAGTTGCATCAAAGAAAAGAGCACATGTATGTTTCTAGTTTTGTGTGTAAGGAGCCAATGATTTGAAAACAGCCCAAAGGTAATCTTTATCCACCACTGGCCAGATGCATTTTCTTTGGATGTGGTGTGGGTTTCAATGCTCTTTCAATGAATGTACGTTTCAAGGGCAGACAACTTTTAATGCCAAGTCTATTTTCATTGTGAGACAGTATTGTTTTTACCAGATGTATATTGGTATTTGTGCATTGTTGTGCTGTAAAAATAAAATTCAGATAATCATTGTAGAAGTAAAGCAGTATGCACACATTAGTGTTTATGGTAAATGGGGTGAAATAGCCAGGTAATGGGACATCTGAGTGGCTGCTGGGGGACTCTGGTGCCATATTTTATTTGCCTGTTCTTCAGTTTGCATTTGAAAGTTGGTATACCACAATTCCATTGGAGTGGGTGGGGTTACGTAATTATGTATGCAAATCAGACATTAATCAGCGTACAGATTTGTACCTATTTTTCATGGACCTTGTCCAGATTTTTGATGTTTCTAAGTTGAGAGTATGCACTGGACATATTCTCAGGGTCACAAATGCAACTCTTCATGCTATGTGTGGCAACATCCTTGATCTTGGAGACGCCCACCGTTATTATGCTGGGGTCAGATATAGGCGGTTGGGTGAGATGGTGGCAATAATCAACTGTGGGATGTCTGTGCCACAGCATGTGGTGGGAGTTAGGCATCAGCCACTTGGACGTAGGACAGCACATGTGCTGGGAGTACAATGTTGTAAAACTGTAAACCATAGCCACATTTGTCACTCAAACACGCAGTCAGAATACTGATCTCACACACACAAACATACACACTTGGCACAACTGAGATTAGATCCACTACCTACCTAGGTCTTGCTGTTCAAGTGATCTGCATTTATTGCACACGCCATGGAGAAAGTAGGGTGAAGTGTGCTCCACAGTTCCAATAAGGTGAACAACATCCACTGCCCTTGCACTGTATGGCAATGGGAGATGCCCTAGGGGAGAATGGCCAGGAAATACTATAAGCTACAGAAATATATACAATGACCAACACAGATATAGCCATGCACACATTTGCCACACCTGCAGTTAGCAGCCCTGCCTATCTCGTCATTAAGTCCATACTGTTACAGAGTTTTGGCAGACAGCACATGCCTTCTTGGGCTGAAGAGTGTCATCAGTTACCTGTATGGTCGATGGTGACAGCGGTCGTCATACAATGGACCTTGGGACATGTACTGGGGGTAACATGGTGCAAACATATTACACCCAGCACCCCACCCACACTGCATATAGTGCTCACTCATACCCATGATAATGCTATGACAAACCCGCAATCACACAATTACCAGAAATTAAATTCAAACCTTTGCCTGCCTACATAATTATTGCTATTACACTGATATGCATTTATCGCATGTGCCACAGAGCTAGTAGGGTGAAGATTGCCTCATGGCTGTCCTAAGGTGAGCAACATCACCATCCCTTGTAATGTATGGCACTGTGCAGTGTATTTGGAAAATGAGGCCTCAGAATGCTGTCTCCTACAAATATGCACACTCACACACACTTGCAAACACATACACACATAGACACACACACACACACACACACACACACACACACACACACACACACACACACACACACACACACACACACACACACACATATGCCTGTCTACTCATTGGTAGAACAGTGCTATGCTGGTACTGCAAGCTCAAGGTAGACCATAGGGTGAAGAGTGTCACAGAGTACCTTTACAGTGCAGAACAGCAGCAGCTCTTTCTAAGTATAGCACTGGGGAGTGTAGTGGGTGAAAAGGTCCTCAAAGTATTTTCAACTACATGTTTACAAACTCACAAACACTGTTATACTCAGTAATGCACACAGACACATTTGTCAGTACTGAGGTCTATTGGTTCAGGTGTTCCTGGATGTGTACCAGGCTAATGTCCATGGAGATATGGAAAGAGTAGGGCATATGAGTATACTGTTATCATGGCACCTGACATTTTCAGCATGCCATCTTTCGACTACTGCCACGGGTAATCCCCAGGGTGACAGTTATATTCACCATCCACTTATCTGGATTTCTCTTGAAGAGGGCCAATGAGGTGCTTTGATTGACATGTATGCAACATATATTGCATAATATGGTCATTGACTGGGTTATGGACCTGCCCCAAACATGTTCTGTTGATTGCGGTAATGTGGTTGAGGTATCCATGACATGTGGTGCACAAAGATTGTGGTTTCCTAGGTGTGGCATTTGTAACACAGCTGGGCAGACATGGCATTGTCAGTCAAGCAGGAATTGCCTGTAAGTAGCCAAGCTATGACTGGGAACCCTCGGATGTTTTGAGCTCTTTCCATATCAGACAGTTGTTTCATTCCTAGTGTCATACATGTCAGGTACACTTGCAGCCTACCCAGTTGTTGAAGGTGTCTACTGAGTTACATGGCAAATGGGCCACTGGACCTGCTGATTGGTCTAATGAGCGGGGAGTTGAGGGAGACATTGACCTCTTCATTCCTGGATGACACACCCTTAGTTATGCAATGTGCCACATGGAAGGACTTTCTGTCCACAGTGGCAGTGTGTTGGTCAGAAGAGAGGTTGTGGTCAAGCTGTGTTCACAGACCTCCTATAAGGACATCTGTCTCCATTGGACTACCATCAGTGTGGTCATTTGCAGATAACACATTGATTCAACAGGGGACTGGGACACATTTCTTGACATTGAGACTAAGGCCAGTGTTCTGACAACAGGTGGAAGTGTCAGTGGCAACTTTATGCAGGATGTTAACATAATGCAGGGATGCAAACAGACCCCCAATTAGCAATTGTCTGCAAACATTGTTGACCACAGTTCATTCCTGTTGGGCTGGATATCAGAGCCACACACAACACACAAGACTGGACACAGGACAAGAACCTGTGGTACTCCACACATGACTGTTTGGCAGTCTGACACCACTCATGACTGTTTTGCATTCTGACATGTAGTCCACTGCTTTTACACTGTGAGATTCGTCCGTGAGCCCATTTGCAGACCACTTTGTGACATAGTGATTAATGAATAGATGCATGTGTTTGCCTATGATTTCTGAGTGTGGAATTGTATCACAGGACTACAAGGGCTACATATCTTGTTTTGGACTCCATATTGTTCTATAGTAATATCACATGATAAACAGATTATATGACTGAAGAGTGCCCACAGCTACCACAAAAGTGGGCCCTGTACAGTGGACATTTGGTAGTTTGCTTGGTGTATCACACAAAAGTGTATAACAAAACCCACCCACCCAATGGATATGGCTCACGATGTTAATGACACAACCACAGACAGACAGACAGACACACACACACACACACACACACACACACACACACACACACACACACACACACACACTTGCCAGGACTGAGATTCAAACCCCTACCTAATTAGTTTACTGCACTGTAGTAGTATGCATTTATCAGATGTGCCACGATACTTACATAGCTGAATGCTGTTCAAAGGTATCTTTAAAGGTGAGCGACATCAGCAGCAGGCATAATGGAGGGGAAAGGGAAGTGTAGTAAGTGCCACTGGCCTCAAAATCATATTTCCACAACTACAGACACTCACAAACACACGTTTACATTTGCCAGGACCAAGATTAGAACTCCTACCTAATTTACTGCACTATAGTATTAAACATTTATCAGACACACCACAAAGCTTACATATTTGATAACTGTCCAAAGGTATCTTTAACAGTGAGTGGCATCAGCAGCAGTGATAAAGGAGGGGAAAGGGAAGTGTAGTAAGTGCCAATGGGATCAAAATCATGTCTATATAACCACAGACACCCTTACACAAACACACACACTTTTACATTTGTTAGGACTGAGGTTAGAACTCCTACCTAACTAGTTTACTGCACTATAGTATTACACATTTATCAGAAATGCCACAAAGCTTACATATGTGAGAGCTGTCCAAAGGTATCCTTAACGGTGAGTGACATCAGCAGCAGTGATAACAGAAGGCAATGTAAAAAGGGCTGAGTGGGATTGGCCTCAAAATCATTCACCTATGAACACACACACAGATACACCTTTCTGTTTGACAGGACTGTGATTAGGATTGCTACATAAATAGTTATTGGTACCCTACTGTTACACAGTTATCAGAAGTGCAACAGAGCCTATAGAGCTGAGGGCTAACAAAATGAATCTGTACAGTGACTGACTGCAGCACATGTTCTGATATTAGGTAAGGGGATGTGTACTGGGTGGGGATGGAATAAAATAGCAATTCTTTCACACACACACACACACAAAGTTGCCAGGACCGAGATTCAAAACCCTACCTATCTACTTATTTGTGTTAGTAAGTTATAGATTTATTGCATGCACTATTGAGCTTACAGATTTGAGGCTTGTCTGAAGGTACATCTAAGGTGACATACATCAGCAGATAGTGTAGCATGAAACTATGGGATATGTACTGGGTGGGAAAGGCTTCATAATGGTACTGTCTCTCTCATTGTCTGTGTCTCTCTTCCCCATATGTATGTATGTGCATGTTTGAATTATTGTAGCATGTTGGCCTTAGATATGTGTGCATATCACATGAAACAGATGGGGACTTACCACATATCTGCCACCTACAGCTGGCTGTGGGTGTTCCAGTCCAATGTGTGTGTGTGTGTGTGTGTGTGTGTGTGTGTGTGTGTGTGTGTGTGTGTGTGTGTGTGTGTGTGTGAAGACCAAACAGTATACATTTTGGTGTGTGTGCACAGACATCTGCAGATAACAGATACCTATGGTCCACTGTGGTATCAGACAAGGGGTAAGTGTAGGAGCATGCCCAGTATGACCATCTATATTGAGTGTGGTGATCCATTCCAGGGAGATCCATGGTTTTGTGTGCTACAGGTACACCTAGCAAGCTATTTTTCAGGATATCTGTAGATAGGTTGCCAATATGGAGACACAATTGGTACAAACATGGGGGATACTGTGTGTAACTACGTTTCCTATTACTGTCTGTGTTGCTTGTGTAACATGTTCTGTTTTAGCATAGACCTTTGGACATATGTATTTTTTGCAGTGTAATGTATTGTGTCATCAATGACTGATAGATATCATTGTTTGCTTACAGTTGTTTACCAGGGAAATACAAGAGCAATGCAGCAGAGACCAATATTTTGAGGTGAAGACTACACATTGTGAAACAATCCTGCCATTGTGGAGGGGTGGCTACAGACAACTGAGTGATAGGTCTGTGTAAATGCTCCAGCACATTCGTGCTAAGCTGGCTGGGGATCCCCTTCTTGTGCATTTCTCAACTTAACTGAATGGCCATATCCAGCTGTGGGCATACCTCTCAGCTGTACAGATTTGGCCAGGTTATCCAAAGGCAGGACTGATATATCTGGTGGATTTCCCTTCACATTGTGGTTTACAAGCAAGTTTATGGTTATGCATTTATGGGTTTGCAGTCAGAGGGAAGTATGAGCAGACATTTGAATTTCACACTTCACACACTCCATGATATCCATGCATTTATGCCCCCCTGTAATTCTATCCTTTTCCCAACAGTATGGTAGCAATATCTCAAACGCCTGATAAAGCTGTGAGGAATTCCAGATGTGGGAGTCATGATAGCTTCCAGGGCTGCCAGCACACACTTGCATGATAATGCCCTGGGCATCACCACAACCTGGCAGTTGATAGTAGGCAAGCACTTGCAGCTGATGTAGACCCTATCCCGCTCACCAGATGGTGCTTTGCTGTGGATGTGCATGTGGTCTATGGCACCCAGTACATGTGGGTATTCAGCTACATGGTGGAAGAGACACATATTGCTGGTGAACTCCTCACAGGTGTTAGGGAAGTGGATGTGTTCATGGACATGTGGTAGCATGGCATCCAGGAACTGATGGAGTACTCTGGATGCAGATGCCTGCGACACCCCCATGATACCCCAGTAGGTGTTTGTACAGTACCTGTACCTAGTATTCTTAAGGCTACACATACTTTAGTATCCATTGGGATGGGTTCCCCTCTGTTTGTTCTGGATGTGAGGTGATGCTGGCACAGCTCCACAATTTGCTGCCACCCTGTCCACCCTGTAACGCTCTACAATCTCTAGATCATGTAGCCCCTGATAGGTCACCCTGGGTCTGAACACTCTCCTCCTCCTCCTGGCTCTGCAGTGGTTGGCAGCATTATCCTCCTCACCACCATCAGCCACTAGCACATGATGATGCATCCCAGCAATGGCAGTGCCTAGCATTTTGTCAGTTTAAATTCCCAGGTTTACTCTGAAGGTGCAGAGTTTGTGGTGAAACTCAGACTGAGAGGTGTTTCCATACTTTATAGTGGTGTGATGCTACTGCTGCATGTCAGATTGACTATTTCTGATTCTTTCCAGATGCCAGCTTACTTTCTCATGGCTTGGATTTAGACACTGTGAGTGTTAGACACATTACTGGTAATTTGTGGATGGTTGCCTTTATTCTGCTGTTGCCCTTTTTGTAATTAATTTTTAATTGCATTTCCTCATATTTACAGCTCTGCAACTCCCTGTCAGCTCTATTATATTTGCAGGGCTCATTCTGAGTTGCAAGACTCCTATAGTACTGATTTCTATATCAGTTCACCTTTATTTTGTGCTGTTGCCCTTTAATTCTATTTTACATGTCCTCCCATCTTCAGCTCTGCAACTACCTGTCAGCTGTATTATTCCAGTGCTTTCATTCGCCAGTTGTGGGTTACAGACTCACATATTGTTGGTTTGTACAGCATTCCCCTTGTTCTGATACTTCCTTTGCCTTTTCCTTCTACCCTTCCTCTTCCAGCCTGTTGGTAGTATAAAGAGCAAGACATATCCCTCCCCTGCACGTGCGCACTCTCTTCAGTTCAAGGAGTATGAGTACACAGTCTCAGACACACCCACTCTCCTAGTTGTGCTTTGCTAAGCAGACACCAGGCAACAGGGCTCCAATGTGCTTCTAGCAAGCATGACACACCCACTTTTCATTTTCCTTGCTCCTCCTGCCTACACAATGGTGTTAGAGCACCTACATGGTTAGGTGCAGTCTGACACTTAGAAAATTTCCTCTCCAACCTGTGATTCAGTATAACTCCCCTCATTTGCATAGAGCTGACTGCTAATTCCTAGTAACTACACTCACACTGAGCCTTCCCCTAAGCAACCACTATTCCCTAGTATTGCTTACGTATGCATGCCATTGACTATAATGGCAAAATCATGAATTATGTGATAAAGGCTTATTTCACCTTTTATTTTTTGGTATTTTAGGCCCAATCCCATTGGCGCGCTGCTGCCCTACGCTTACATGGCTGGAATTGGCCAAAAAAAAAGCTATAATTTTATAATACTTAATCTATTTTTCATGTCAATTGCCACATATTTGGCCATCGGCATGCCTGCCCTTATAATACATGCTTTGTACAAGCTGTCATGCCTCCATTTTGTAGTTTGCAGAAATGTATTCAGCTACTGGCTGAATTCATTTCTCCAGTCTACACTATTCCTGCACGGATGCCTGTCTGCTTCCTTAATCACTAATTCACCTCATTTGCATGGTTTTCACCAGCAAATGGGGTAATTAGCATATAGGAGCTGTGTCCTTGCAGGAATAATGTAGGAACACTCATGCTCATTCCGGGAGCTCTATCCTGGATTGCTCAGTGAACATATTACATGCAGCAGCTCTTGCACTATTCCTGCATGCCGTGTGGAGCTTGCTGAGTCCTGGGTCTTATTTTGGGATTGTTGTTGAAGTATAGTCAGGGTTATTCTAAGATTTGCCACAATTTTAATTTTTTGCTTTAGTTAATTTAAAATTGTTAAATATACCCCCAGATTTACTAATCTGCTGTGCAGGACTAAACTAGTCCTGCACGTAAGCGGCAGTTTAATAGGAGGACGGCAGTGCGCCATGCATATTAATGAAGGCACGCTGCCTGAGCTCCAAATCCTACACTGAGCGTGGACAAGTGCAGGGGGCATGTCTGAGAGCAGAGCTCTCAGAATAAACATGCCCCTGCAAAGTAGAACAGAAAAAAGTGTAAATAAATGAGTGAAACCACTCATAGGTGTCCACATATCTCCACCAACAGTCCCCATGTGTTCAACATCAACAGTACATTGAAATAAAATGAAGAAACCCTTGTATTTATTTTTTTTAAAACCCCAAGTACAGCTAACCGTAAGTGCATATGTTTGCTCATCGCTTAGCTACCGTTAAAGCAGCTGAATAGGCTGAAGAGGATAACAAGGAATATATATGTAACTAACACCAACCAGCAATAGTGTAGTGGTTAGAGTATCCACCTAGCTAACAGGCATTGCAGGTTTGAGTCCCACTGCAGAATATATCCTTTTCCATGTGAAAACTGTATATGAACATATATTTACATGTTTTTGCCGTATAACCTACATAATAACATTTAAATGTGAACTGGAGTACTGCATGAAATGCACATGTGAAGTGTTAGTGTCATAATGAATAAGGCACTAGTAAGCAGGTTTAAGCACAAATAAGCAGTAGTAAGCGTGTCTAAGTGCGATTGCAAGGGGGTAAGCATTGCCCACACAGATTAAGCAAAGTAGAAGCTAACTGAGTCTAAGAAACTGTAACCGAAGGTTAGCAGTGCTTACCATCGCACAAACCCGCTTATAACTGCTTTAAAGTGCCTTAATCACTCTGGATGCAATGGCCCATGTTCTGCCCAGCAAAAAAAAAACTACTTCTGCAAAGCTCAAGCTCAAGACCCTGTACACTATAGTCACAGTAGTTAATCACTAAGCCATCATAGCAATAGATCTGAATTAGGTATAAGCAAACTAACCCTCACCACAGGAAAATCAACCCAAACATTTGAACTGAATCTATGTACAGTGTGATGTTGGATAACCTGCTACATAACATAAATATGTGAACTGGAGTACTGCAGTAAGCATAGATTTGAGCTGTTATTGTAATAAAGTGTAGAAGCCCCCAGTTCCCCATACAGTGTATGTACACATGAATCACGGATACCAGACACATATATAACCTGTAATGAAGAATAAATCATTGCCAAATGGCAAATATAGTGCTAATTAACTATTAAGCAATGCTAACCGCAGCACAGCTCAAGTTAGTAAGTGTAAGCAATGTGTAGGGGAGCCAATTCAAACCGCCTAGTGGTATACCTCTTTAAGCAGTGCCAACCTCATGTAAACAGGTCTGCCCATAGCTTAGCCTTTTCAAAACTGGCCAATCACGGGGAAGTGCGGGAAAATGGCAGTATTTAAACCCCACAGGTGGGAATACTTCCCATAACTGGTTGCAGTTTCCTACTACAGGCAGAATGGCTGGTGTGGGTCATGACACTCGATTTAGAGAGCAGCGCTGGGGCATCTAGGAGTCAAAAATCATGGTATGGCTCCTGGTAAAACACCATGATCAGAGAATACTGCAGGGCCAGTACTAGGGCTCGCAGTATAAAATGGAGGCCTGGGACAGTCTCGCCCGTGACCTCAACAGTGCCACAGGTATCCCCCGAACTGGTGAGCAGGTCAGGCACCACCATGCTGACCTGAAGTGGCAGAGGGGGGATGTACTGGAATAGTGGATCCAGGAGTCTTGGCAGATGCCCAATGCCCCAGGGCTGAGTAAGTACTCTTTCTACTAAGTAGTAAATAATTGCCTAGCTTGTGTATACTATGGATAGGTATGGCTAAATATCACTGCATTTCTCTAACAGCTGCAGATGAGTGGGCTGTGAACCAGCAAGCCCATGATTCTAGGCTGCAAAGGCTGTGTCTCGAGGCAGGTTAGTAATCGGTCTGCATGTACTGTCATAACAAATAAATATAAGAGCCTTAGAAAGTGTTGTACCAGTAGAAATAAATGTGTAATAGTCTGTGAATAAAGGTATAATCCGTGGAGTGCTTCTGTTTACTCTTCTCTCATATGTTGGCGATCTGTTCCATACTATGAATAGTAATGCTGTATCTTAAGCAGTGTCACCCACACCGTGGTATGTAGATAAAATGGGCATGAAGTCCTGCTTAACAATGTTGGAAGTGCCAAGAGGTCAGTTATATTGTACAAGTTAGGGAGACTTAGAAAACAGTTGAAAGCTTTGTATCAATTCCCTTACAGCACAGTGTACTGTGATGTTAGCTCTAATCTTTTGTCACACACAGCAGGGGTTTGAATCCTGGGAGTGCTACTAAATTGTAAGCATAATCATACCCCACAACTGCATAGATTTTGATACAATATTCAGATAGAAAGCTGTATGCATACTTACACCCAACAACAGTACTGAATTTGCTAGAATGTTCAAAATGTAAGTTGTATGCATATTCATACCCTACAACTGTTCCAATCTGTCCAGCATAACCAGATAAATGGCCCATATCACCAGCTTGGTACCCTGTTCCCCTGAAAATCCAGTGTGATGTTCCAAGAATTTAACTGATATTCAAATGTGTACATAGTCAGATAATGTATATGGAAATAAACCTGTCATTCTAGCACCTCAACCAAAGTATATGACAGCAATTCTCAACATATATTGCATTAACACCTGCCGCCTGGCATGCCTGTATGTAAGACACAGGTCACGTATATAATAATTTATAAACATTAAAACCACAACAGGCACCCAAAGAGGCAGAAGGTAATAATAAAATATGAGCCTGTAGTTGTAAGCAGCAGCAGGTTTAATCACATAAATGCCACACAATACAAAGCGTTTTCGTCCACCAGACTTCTTCAGATGTAAAATGAATGAATGAAGGCTCTGCCTGCTTATATACCCCTCCCATTTTAATTAATAGTTAAAACAATTGTTTAATTGGCACCAATTAAATCCTGTAACTAAAATATTTGTGACAGCCTCACGAATATTTTAGTTACAGGATTTAATTGGTGTCAATTAAACAATTGTTTTAACTATTAATTAAAATGGGAGGGGTATATAAGCAGGCATAGCCTTCATTCATCCATTTTACATCTGAAGAAGTCTGGTGGATGAAAACGCTTTGTATTGTGTGGCGTTTATGTGATTAAACCTGCTGCTGCTTACACCTACAGGCTCATGTTTTATTATTACCTTCTGCCTCTTTGGGTGCCTGTTGTGGTTTTACTGGTTCTTGGTTCTGTGGCACCCTTTCCTTGGAGATTTTGGATAATTTATAAACATACCAGTTTACAATATAAGGCCATTGTGTAGTGCAATAATACATGTAAGGGAAAGACCACTGCAGTGAATAAGAATGTTGTGAAAACTACAAGGATATATTAGTTGTTAACTGAACTCTCTCTCTCACTCCTACCATATGTGCATAATAACCTAATGACACTCCTCAACTAGTATGTGTGCACACCACACTTTTGTTGGGACATATGTCCTAATACTTTATAAATATTCACATTTGTTTCTATGCATGTGCCATGTGAAAATACACCCATATTGGTGGCCTGTTGCCATCAATGAAACCTGCATGCTCCTGTAATGGCCACTGTTGTTTCATATATGCATGTGTTCTGCTTGCTCTGCAACTGTGTTAAATATGGTGCGTTGGGTTAATGGGAATAGCTATGCATGCTGTTATAACTAATCCTGAATGCTGTTGACTGTTACTAACCCATATCTGTCATAAACCTGTGACAACACAGCTTGTATGGGAAGGCCGGTCCCAGCGGACCCACCTCTCACCTCTGCTGGTCATGGCACTGGGCACCAGCACATCTGGGGCCCAGCCTGGGACCACCTCCTCCGTGGGCCTTGTGCCACCTTCTGGTGGAACCATTGCAGGGGATGGGGCTCACCCCCCCTCAGAGCGGACGCGGAGTTTAACCTGTCACCCATTAAGAGGTCCGGGCCGTGGTGCGTAAGGAGCTCAATTTGGAGTATCGAGAGTGGTTACGCAAGCTTGAGGGCCGAGTGGCACTATTAGTGGGTGAGTCTGCCCCTCCTACACAGCCCCCAGCACAGACACCTTAGGGCCGTGAAGGTGCAGTGGTGACTGGCCATGGGTGGGGACCTCAGTCCCACTGTTTCCAGTTGGGGACTCATGGGCTTGCGACTTCCAAACACCCCTCCCTGTCCAAGGTGTTTACCCCCACATGTGTCATATACCGGCCCTGTATGCATCTTGTTGTGTATTGTCTGTTAACCTACCCAACCTACCTCCTCAAATAAACCTACTACCCCCCCCAACATCCCACTCTCACCTGAAAGAAAAAAAGGGCAATCTATTCCCACAAAAAAATCTTGCCCCATACATAGCTGTCCATTTTGCACACGTGTCCACCGGACAAATGTAATCTGGTCTAATTGGCATCACAATGAATATATGTTGTCCTCACCCCTCTCCCAGGGGTTTGAGGGACCAAATGTACCTGCAAATATAGTGTATATGCACAGCTGTTGCTGTAGAAAAAATGGGCAGCTATGGATCTTTTCTATACCCTTCCTGCACGTGCCTAGCTATTTTCCCTACTGTCTTCCCTCTTTGTGCCCCATTTTTCACCACTGTCCTATCAACCCCTTTTTCTTTTCTTTTAAAGGAATTACCATGGAGGTAAGTGGCAGTAAGCACTGTTAAGCAGCGGTAAACGGGTTTGTGTGGGGGTAAGCTATGCCTACACAGATTGAAAAATTCGAAGCTAACTACTGTAAGAAAATATAAGTGGAGGTTGGCAGTGCTTACCATTGCACAAACCCGCGCAAACCCACTTACGACTACTTAAAAGTGCCTTAATCACTCTGTAGCCAATGTCCCTTATTCTGCCCAGCAACAAAATAAACTGCCTCTTCAAGGCTCAAACTCAGGACCCTACACTCAATACACAAAGTGATTTACTACTAAACCATGGGAGATATACATAACCTGACATTTTCACAAACATATCATGCAGCACAATCAGTCAACAGTACAGGAAATATACTATTATCACACCACATAACCTGTTAATGCAAGAAGTCTGGACAAAGTGTGCCACACTGTGGGTACAAATAGGGACATATGTCAACTAATGCTCTGCTACACTTAAAATGTTGCTAGTTACACAATTATATGTATTAGGACACATATGTAGAAGGAGATGAAGTCTGAAAGACAAAGTGTTGCGACTAGTTACTGACTTCAATGCTGCGATCATCCATGACAATTGCCAAGTGAATGAGGAAAAGGCCAAAATATGAGTCGAAAATGCATGGACATATGGACAGATATATATCTGTAAATGTAGACAGATAGACAGCTCTCTCTCTCTCTCTCTCTCTCTATATATATATATATATATATATATATATTAGTGTATGACTCACAAATAATCATTTAACATTAATTGTATATAGATACATACATATGTTCATATGTATATATATATATATATATATATATATATATATATATACAGATGTACATATCTATAGATACACACATATATATATATATATATATATATATATATATATATATATATATATATACAGATGTACATATCTATAGATACACATATATATATATATATATATATATATATATATATATATATATATATATATATATATATATATATATATATATATATATATTGCCATATAAGATATATATAGGTACATACACATATACATACACAAAAGGTATCAGTAGCCATACATATGTAGTAGTGTGGAGGTACTGGGTGCAAAGTCTATCCCTCAGCCACAAGCCCTTCAACTGGCACCTGTGAAATGTGTAGTGTGGCAACCATTCCCACAAATGAGAATACTGACATTAAACATATACCCACCCACAATTCAAAGGACATGACACGACACAAAGGTATGCATACACAGATAACCTTTATTCCTGTACTATACAATAATGTATGCCAGTACTGACTCCACATAAGGTTTGAAATATGTAATCAGTCATGAATGCAAGGCGCACACAAAACAGTAGATGCAAGCACTGTGTATATATACCATACTATGCTGTCCAGGCCAAGGCCTTCAATTAGTACAACAGTAGAAACAGGATCTGCCTTCAGGATACGTAACAATCAACAATTACAGATGCAGTTCAGCAGCCTCCAATTACACCCTGTAGTCAAGCCCTAGGGGGAAAAGTAGCACTTGTGTTAATGTCACAGTATCTTGTACATAACATTGCATAACCTAACATCTCACTATCACACTGAATGTCCCTTGTCTTAACAGTTATATCCCTGAAAAGGTGCCACAGCCTAGGTAATGGCATAGAACCCCCCCATAAAAGGCTGTACAAGGGCAAGGAACACTGCATACCGCACACTTACCCCTGGAATGTACAAGGGCACATATGTGGTCTCCAGTTGTTGCCCCCATATATATGGACTTGGCCCAACAGTTGGTGTGGGAGTCCATGACATGACTGGGATGATAGCAGTAATGCTAGCAGTAAAAAAATGATAGACCATTACCTAATAACCCTTTCTGTATCACAGCAGGACAAAGTCTGGCATATATGTAGAGGACAGAGGCAGGAACATAAGGCCATATTTGTATTATTGCTGAAAATTGCTGGTGTTACAGGATTCATTGCAGCATACCCTTATGCAGGGATATGACATTGAAATACAAATGGATGTAGCCATGTACTGATAACACTCAACAGACAGAATGCCACAGATATATCTGGGACAATACCTGGGTGGTGCACAGACAAAACCTAACAGCCAATCCCTCTGGTATCATACAGATAGGCCCACAGTTGAGAGCTATGCAGACAGACAACATTCCATGAAAATGTACCATGTACACAGAAACCCTGTAAGAACAGCAAGATACATTGCACACAACAACACTACTCACACTGTCTGTAGGTCTGGAGCCTTACCCAAATGTGGATTTGGCCTGTGTCTGCAGGTTCCGCTGTAAGAGGTATTGCTACCTGCTGTCTGTAACACTGATGTCCACACACAGGAAGGATGTCATCCATACTGTAAAGGTGAAGGGACAATGCCCACAGAAGGCAGCAATTTATAGTACAGGGTTGCCATGACAGTGGTTATCTGAAGTACTACACAGCAGGCTGCATATAATTAGCAACTGGTGGACACTGACTGGTGCAGAAGCCACCACCTGATCATGTGCGATACCAACAAACAGATCCATATATGTGTAATACATATTCACAGCAGTGTATGCGTACAGAACCTCAGACAGTTATACATTCATACAGGTATATAAACAGCACAAAATGACATCTACACATATATGCACATATGTATATATACATATATATAAATATATATATATATATATATATATATATATATATATATATATATATATGAATACAGGCAGATATATATATATATATATATATATATATGTCAATACATGTCCCCTGCCATGACATGTGTGAGAGAACAATGCACATCTATACACAACATACCTACACACCAGTACATGGCTGCAAGATGGAGTGTGGAGTGTGGTCTGTAACCATGTTGGGAACACATTGCAATTGTATGAGATGGTGGGATATATATATATATATATATATATATATATATATATATATATATATATATATATATATATATATATATATAGATATATATATATATATTGGTGAACGGGTATTAGGCACATATTGGTATGTAGGTTTGGTTGGGTGACAAACAAGACAGCATACAGTGCTGGTATATGACACATGTGGTGGGTAAACATTGTGGATGGGTAGTTACATTTGGAATGTGGAAGCCATTGAGCCCTCACATGGGAACAAAGGAGACATGGTGCCCACCCATGGACAGTCACAACAGCACCTACATGGACATAAAAGTGCCTGGGCTGTGCGCTGGGCAGGAGGGACATGCATGTTGAACCTTGTGTAGTTGTACTGCATGCCTCCAGGTGATGTAGCACATACCCCATGTCTCTCTGGAGCTCCCTATGCACAATACCCGTGACCTAACTGGGTGACAGACACATGTCTGTGTGTACTCCATGGGGGTGCACCATCCCCTGAGGTGGTTCCACATGAAGGTAGTGATGGAACAGTAGATAATGAGGTTCCAAGGTGGGTCACGGATGTGATGTTGACTGGTAACATGTGCACATTACGTTGGATTGGTGTTCCTGCTGGCAAATAACCCCCACACATACTGGTGTATAACTGTCATGGAACATATGTGGGCTTTAATAGTCCACACAATCCCAGAACATGTTGAACAGCATGCATAGATATCCCCAATATCACAGAATGGCAGATGTGTAGCAATCACATAGCAGGCCTACCACATGCATATGTGGAAACATAGTGGCAGTGACAATGGCATGCAGATGAAATACCCTGTAACAGCCCAGCAACTCTAGTGTCCCCACATGGAGCATGTCTATAAACACATAGCAGAAAGTGTTGTACAATGCAATATATGACCCAATGGTACACATACCAGACACATACCACTAGCGTAGTATGAACATTATGTTGGAGCTGATATGATGGCGAGAGACTGATATGTGTATTGTATTATGGTAAACTTGACATATGAGTTGCCCAGACATATTTCCATCATTATGTCTTTCAGGGAGTATGGCACACCCAAGGAATCCCACCTACAGTACTGCTGAGGAGAAGATTATAATCACCAGCATCATCCACAACTATCAGCTGTTGTTCTCATGGACAAGCCAGGACCAGCAGGAGAGAACAGCCATGTGGACTGATGTAGTCCGCAGGGTGAATGAGGTCTGAATGCACAGCCATACTTATGAGCAGGTCTGCCACCATTGTACTGACCTGCTCTGGCAAGTATGTCGCCATGCCGCTGCATGCGGGTGACCATCTTGCAACAGGGGGGGCCATAACATTCATTCCCCCTCAACAGAGTGGAGGAGCTGCTCATGAGCCTGGTAGCACCTGCCCACCCACAAGAGCTACAGACTTATACAGTCATGGAGGCGAGTGCTACGCACACAGCAGACATGGAGCATGCAGGTAAGATTCCAGGACATATCAGTAGACTACTGTAGTGTATGCATCTGTACAGGTAGACCATGCATATGTGAAATGTGGGGTATGTTGCTATGTAGTACCGATAAGCAGTAATGCATAATTTGTAGTACTGCGGACTTCAGCTGTTGTTGTACTGTAATATTGCAGCCACCCTATAGCAATGCCACAGCTGTGGCCACTGATGTCAGCTCTATCCCATCTCAATGTAAGTACTTCTGGGATACCAGCCAGGCAGTGGTCGGATGCCGGTGAGTATGGTTTAAGTTTATGCTTGGTAATTCACTGTGCATGTCATAGCTAAGGTGTAGGCCATGTACACATCTAACACACCTACCCATAATGCATGCTGTACATGTGCACTGACACAGCACACACCTCACTAATGGGATTACCAGCCTCAAACACATGCAATACACAGTCCATCTCAGACAACTGTGGCTACACTCCAGTGCACACTGCCCAGGCACAGCTGACATCTGACCAACATACACAGCTATGTCATACACAGAGCAGTTGGACATGCCACATATAAAGACATCCCTCTCCCTCTGCTAACACATGCTCTAGGGTCCTAAACCTCATCAACACATTACACAGAACATACTGGAGGGATAGGGCCCTGTCCTGGGGAATCCCCACAGTCTGGAATGGACTATCTATACATGTCAAGCAATGCTACTCATTGGCCCTCTTTACAGAAACACTTGGCAATTGGATGGGAAATGTGGAATTCACCCTGGGTAGTATGTCTGTGCCAGAGCCTGACAGAGGCACAGGGGAATAACATTAGTGGGTGGTGCATGGTTGGGAACCCCCGTGGCTAGGCTTATGTAGGCCCCAAGACCAATAGACCAGTACTCACCTATGAACCTATGTGTACCACAGGAAACATCAGCCAGGGCTCAATCATGGTCAATAATGGTCTGTACACTCACCATATGTACAGTACATTGTGTCTGTGGTCGGTTTAATGGTAGTCTATCACTCATACATGCACCACTGATGATGACATATGTGAATACACATCAAGCATTCACTAAACACATGTATCCACATGTGATCCAGAAACACACAGAGGCTGTGAGCAGCAGCGGAAACACAACTGACACGCAGAGACACATCCTGCAATGGTGTGTACACCCATGGGGAATGGTGCACAGTACATGCCAGGGTGCTGAACAGATGCACAGTAATGGTGTGGACATGGGTGCAGTGAGTTCCAGGGGGAGGGCCATCACCTACAAACAGACACCATGCATCACAGCCATGTATAATGTTGGTAATGGGAATTGAGTACAGTTGCACTGCATGCTGTTGAGTTCCACATGTCCTGTATGCTGACACGTGTGTAATTACAGGAATGTGTATGATACTGTACTGCACCATCACCTGCTATTGTGTGTGTTATGGGGGTGTGGGAACTGTCTGTAGGTGATGTCTGGTGGAGTGTATGGGTTGCCATGTATGTCAACTGCATGTGTGTATGTCTGTGTGTGTGGCCATGTCTGCACATGTGTGTGTGTGTGTGTGTGTGTGTGTGTGTGTGTGTGTGTGTGTATGTGTGTGTGTGTGTGTGTGTGTGTGTGTGTGTGTGTGTGTGTGTGTATACTGTTTAGCGGTGTTATACAGGTCTTACAGTCTATTCCCTGTTTTCCCCTCACAGGTGTCAAGGTGGGGCAGGGGCCCCCTGCAGGGAATCTGATGTCACTGATACAGACAGTGACCATGAGGATAGGTGTGCTGAGGCACAGGAAGGGTCATCAGGGGCTGCTGCTGGGCCACCAACTGACAAGCCACACGTATCCACCCCATCCACGCACACAGTCACACTGCCTCTACATACCTCATCAACATTGGCCTTAGCTGAGGGACAGCCTATGGTTGGCATTGGCCAGTACAGTGTGGTATCTATGGCATGTGTGTCAAGACACAGCAGCCATAGCCAGATGTCTGGCAGGGTATCAGATAGGCAGATGTTTAGGGGTGCTCATCGGAGCACTGCTGGTCATCATGCCCCTGGCAGATGTGCCACATCTATTTCAACCACACGCATGTTCCAGACTGTCATGGAAGTACAGGCACGAATGGAACAGTACACCAGGCAGGGTCTAAGGGTGCAGAGGGCTTGTCACACCTCTGTAACTGACAGCATCTGTGAACTAGCAGGTGCCATCCGTAATTACACTGAGGTCATGGATAGAAGGTGGGGTGAGACATTGGATCTCATCCACAATGTCATGTCCATGCATCAGGACAGGAAGGGATGGTTGTGGCAGCCACGTGGATGTATGGCAGCAACACCAGCAGCTGGAGGTTGCTATGGACGTCCGACCAGTCACAGCTGCTCCCATAGTGGCAGTACCAGCCCCAGCACAGTGGGGGGGCACAGACCATCATAGCAGACCACGTGCATGGGGCCTTGGCCAGTCCCAGGAGGGACCTGGATCCAGTGGATGTCTGTCAAACTCGGGGGACAGTACTCGGTCTGGCTTTGTACCTGATACTGCCTGTAGCACCCTTGCCAGGCACAGGTCCCATGTCCGTGGCCAGAGATGGTGAACTGCAAACCCTGCCAGGTACAGTCTGCAGCTGTCTCACAATTCCATGTATAGGGCAGCCACATGGAGGAACTGTGTGCATGCAGATGCACACACACACATAAACAATGAACCTAGGGCAACTACATACCTGCACACACGACATCACCAATGGCCCATAACAGTACTATGCCCCCTCACACACACACACACACACACACACACACACACACACACACACACACACACACACACATGTTGTCAATTGTATGGCTCAGCCTAGACCTCTGGCAAACCAACAACACACCCTGTGCATATGATGATACCTGTGCCACTCCCTGACATCCGTAACATTGATGCAGGGATAAGCTAAAATGGTGCTGATGCGCAGGGTAACTGTACAACAGTGTAGCAATGGAATGATGTTAGCATGTTGTCAGCAGTAAAGCGAAATGCTAATATCTTCGAAGGTGTAGCTGTGCAGCCATGATGCATCATAGCTATAATTAACAATGTTGTATTGTTGTCACCAGTACCTATTCTGATTGTGTTGTGTTTATCCATGTGCCACATGGCTGATGGGTGTAGTGGTGTCAGCAGGCCTTCTACAGTGGACACCAGTAAGTGTAGTGGGTGGTACACATGCCATCGCTGGGTACAACACACAGTGCCTTTGGTTTGGATGCAGTACAGGTACAAGACTGTACACATGGATTTATGTCCAAATGCAGGTAACACATCTGTTGCACATGTAATCCCACCAAGACAGGATAGGCTCAACCACACAGTGCTATATATGCAGTCTGAAATGTAGATGACATTGAACATGCTAATAACAGGGTGTATGTCCCTCTCCCCACTCTACTGCAATCCTCACCTAAGTAACATGTGTGTGCCAGTGCCGGTGGCATAGCCCTACCCTTAGGAGGGTGTGAGGTGCTCAACTACTGTGAGTGGTGTAAACAACAGCTAACAACCTGATTACATACACTGTACAGTATTACAGACAGCAAATGTGTAAAAGTATAATGTGTGCCCCACCAGCCTATGTACACTTATAGTAACAGTCAGGTGTGCCTCCCACCCCTGTGTAGAAATGTAGAAACAGTCAGGTGCCCCCCGTGCTATGCAAAAATGTAGCAACAGTCAATGCCAAATGACCATTGGATACCCCGCAGACACAGCATGCTACCTGTCGGTGTACAGCACAAAGGTCAACACCGCAGTACAAACTACCTGGACTTGATCCACACATGCAATATAAATGGCCATACTGGGCATGCTCACATACTTAGAGGAATGAAGGCAATGTCAGTCAACAACATACTGAAAGGCCATACTGGGCATGCTCACACAATTAAACACATGAAGGCCATGTGAGCAAACACCAGTGGACCAGACATATCTGTCAGTTGCAGTTCTTAGTGAAGACACATGTCAGTATGCACCACTCCTGCCTTGCACACACAGAGGATAGGAATACAGACATATATGTAGGGACAACACACCATAATACGCCAAAGGTAGATGGATATAGATGTGTGGAAGAGGGTGACTGTGACAAGGAGCCATCCACACCTGTCCCACTGAGCACACAGCCAGAGGGCCCCAAACACATCAGTTGCAGATGTCACACACTGCAGTTACTAGTGACCAGTACCTGTCAGCACCACAGACTATGTGGTCCACGTGCCAGATGTGCAACATGGCTGTACAAGGACATAGTCAGCTAGTTGCCCTAGACACGCACCTCTGACATATGACTCCATGTGTGGCCACCTGTGGCATGTCACCCCTACAAGAATGGTGTATGGGCAATGCACACACTGGCGACCCCATAAAGGTACCCTGACAAGCCTGCTGAAGTTATTCAATGTGAAATACACCTTTGGGAGAGTTGTTGCCAGTAATCTCGGTGACGCGTCCCATAACTGTGTACTGCTGTAGTATGATAGACTAGTTAGATAGGAGTTCTAACCCCAGACATGACAACTGTGTGTGTTTGTGTGTGTGTGTGTGTGTGTGTGTGTGTGTGTGTGTGTGTGTGTGTGTGTGTGTCTGTCTCTCACTGACTGTGTAGGGAGCAATGCTTTTAGGTCACTCACACCCCCTACATGTCACATACCTAACCTTGGCAAGGCTGATGATGTCACCCACATAGAAATACTCCCCTGGGAAAACTGTTGCCGAGTAATCTCCGTAATGCATGCTGTAACTGCATACTGCTGTATTGTGAATTAGACGCGTGGTTGTGTTCCATCCCCACACTTGTCAGTTCTGGATGTATTGTGTGCGTCACTGACTGTGTAGGGAGCAATGCATTTTAGGCTAGTCTCGAGCAGTCATTTCAAAGCCCTACTTTGGCAATCCTGCTAATGTTAGTCAGTGTGAAATACACTTTTGGGCAAGGACTACCAGAGTAATATCCATGGCACATACTATAACTGGGTAGTGCTGTAGTCTCATACATTAGTTAGGTAGGGGTTCTACTCCCAAACATGACATGTGTGGGTGTGTGTGTGTTTGTAACCCATATCCTGTGTAGAGGTGGTTGTGACTGTGTGACACCTGTGCCCAATGTGGAGCGGGTTTGGCATTTTTCTGATATGGTGGCCATACTATATATCACAATGTCCACTGTACAGGGATAACACATGTGATATGGCTGAGAGGCCAGGGTGCAGAGCCATACCCAGATATGTGACAGCAAGGCCAGGCAATCACAGTTAGCAACCCCAGTATTACCCAGAGCACAGTCTCACCCCAAGTGTCATACAACACACACCTAAGTAACAGCCAATATGTGAGTAGTACACTGCACATTGGCCACTGATAGTAACTATGGAGTGACAGCAGTGGGCCACAGAGGGCATGATACCCAGGCCATATGTCCAATATGCACATATGTGCAGACAGTGCACCTCCCACATGTTCTCCAATGGACAACTGCACCACCTGTGGTGCCATCACATGTGACCCACAATGAACATACCATGCCTGGCAACATGCCCATATGGACAGATGCCACTGACACCAAGGAATGCTAATAGCATGCACACCATGTAGGTGCAGGGTAAAGCTGCGGGCCATTACCAGCTCCTGCCACAGTTGGGCAGGACGGGCACATCTGATGATAATCTATGTTCACACCATGGGCCAGACACCCCAGGCACAGTTCCACATCTTACTGTACATGCATGGGGAGGTGCGCACATGCCAGACGCAGTCCATGTCATGGATGAAGGAACACAGACATGGCAAGCGATGCACAGCATTGCCCACACACAGTAGTCACCCAGGTGACTGGATGGGGAATACAATACCCGCCTGTGTGGGCAAATGCAGACCCTACATCTCTGAGCCACAATGCAGACCATCATCATGTGGCTTGATGTCAAAGTACACCCATCATCTAGCCATGGACAGCCATCTGGCACAGTCGAACACCACACACCATGCAGACATGCACACATGCATGTCAGTAGTGGCACCTTGTGTGTTTGTGTGTGTGTTGCATGCTGCAGATGTTCACATCCACACTCCCTACAACCCCCATGGGCATACTGCAGCATGCTGTCTGATGTCAGACACCTTCCCATACCCTTCGCCCGTACAGCCTCCATATGACCTATGTGGTGCATGGGATACCTGCACAGTGATGTGATGTGGCGATCCCACAACCAATGAGTTGGACACCTGGCCCTGCCACATGTGTCAATGTGTGTGTATCCTTGTCAGAGTGTGGCTGTGTTGATACTGGCACCTGTTCATGCTGACAGGCACGTGAATGTCACCTACTGTACAGCTACTGCATCCCTGTTGCAGATGTCACTCACCATCACATAAATGTTCTGAGTACTCCACAACAGGTAACCCATGTGGTGCATCCAATAATTGAAGCAAACTGTGCTAGCACTACATAGTCATCATGGGTTTGATACCCTGTGCTGCTAGGTGTGTGACACAACCATGCTTCAGTTTTACTCTCCCATCCCTCGCTGACATGTATTAGCCTCTGTCTGCAACCCCCAACCCCTCTCAGGTGGACGTGGAGACCTACACCTGCTTTGCCTAGGCAGCAGCATGTGTTATGTAAGTAATGCTCATGATCAGCTGATGGCCTCTGCATGAATCGCAGACCACCCTTAGCTGATTGCATGTGAAACAGCTGTGGTAACATCCCCATCGCCAATTGTATGGAAACACACTCCAATACCCAGGAACATAATGTTGGTGTTTGCCCATGTCACCCACTATGAGCAGGAACTACATCTGTTGTGTGCATCCCAGATGGATTGTGGTGTACCTCTAACAACATACACTGTGGAAACAGTGAATCAAATGGGAGGTGGATGTGCCTGACCTGACTACAGCCTGTAAGTACCGCTATACTGCATTTGGAGTAATGTTGCTTTCATAGTGTTTGTGTGGATATGGCTGATGTACATGTCTCAATACCTGCCATGTCAGTTTCATGTTGATGGGGAATCTCCATCTGCAGGGTCATCTGCAGCCTGGGCAGTATTGTGTCCGTGGTTGTATGTGTCACCCATGAAGCATCTAGCTGTTGACTGCTGAAGATAGTGTGAGGATTGCAGTCAGTAGATGGAGAAAGCTATGGTAGTCACAGATGTCACATCCCTCAAGGAGCATATGTTGCAACAACCCTGTGACAACAGTCAATGTATGTGGTCATCACAGCAACGTGTCAATATTAGCCCTGTGTATGTGCTCGCAGCCACACCTCTGTCAACGTTTGTACATATGTCGTGCATGAAGTGGTGCATATGTGCTGTACACCATATTTGTGGCATCATATCTGAGAACAAGCCACTGATATATCTGACTGCTGCACATGTTATGTACAGTAGGGGTTACATTACATTACATTACCTGCACATTCTGAGGATGTCATACAGTACTGAGGTCTGTGTACCAATGGTGAATGTCAACAGTGTATGTAGTGTTGATATGTACCTTAGCTTGTGTACAGACTGTGGTAAATGGCATTGTTCTAGTTCTCCTACTTCCAGATGATACATGCTTCCCCACTGTATGGTACTGTAGTGGCTTACATCTATGTAAAGCCATAAAGACACATGTCCCATACCACAGACAGCTACCAGACTAAATTGTGTAGCAGATCAGTATATGTAGGGCAGTCTGTTAATGGCACATATGAGAATGGTGTTGAACACATAGTCCATATACTGTCATACCATGCTAGCTAACCATATGTGGCTATGGCTGTGTTCACATTTGTTGTGGATATGCACTGTCACACAGATATATCCTACTCTGTGCTGTGACATGCCTGTGGAGCCTGCTGTATATGCAGGTACATGTGCATTCTCCCTTAGGAGGTGTAGGCCAGTGTTGAGCCAGTCTGCCTGCAGCCTGCACAGTGCATTGTGACATGCCTAGTAGCTGAGTGTACTTACCCAGTGGGATGTCATGTGCAGATACTACCAGATTTCCTGCTGCCGGACCACCCCTAACAGTCATGTATGTCAGACAGGGCAGCCGGATGCACTGCAGATGTATGTCAATACCTATTGTGTAGTATGTGACCATGGCACCCCTAAACCAGTGGTCATACCGTTACAGGCCAGGCAGGGGTGTGTGAATGAGTGACCTATGGTAGACATTATATACCTGTCGTCATGTGTTATACCCATCTATATGGCCATCCACATCCATATTGTCAGGCATGGTACACATGTGTAGCCCTCAGGTCGTATGTGTATACATCTGGAATGTACAGACTGTGTCAGACCCCCACATATATTGGCCAATACCTCTGCTGCAGTCTACAGTGGCATTACATGCTAGCAGCAGTACTGTACACTGATGTCCTTTGGATGTAGTTCAGTAACCAATGGCACACATGTTATGTGAAGATGTGACCTGCCACACACACACCATGTCTGTGAAGACAGTCCCAATGACAGCAGCAATAGCCTACTAATATACCTGCTAGAGATACCTGACATCCCCTGCAACTATGACATTGGGAACATACAGGCTGGGGTTGGCCTACACTTCATGTCCCGGAACTATGGTGGGAATATATGTACAGTTACATACCCAGATAGCCAGATATATGGTTACACATGTGTACTACACCCATTTAACACTGTCATGGCAGCCACCCACTATTGATCCCCACATCATATGTGCATGGTCCCATTACATCTCCTGTGTGATGGGCATCCATCCTGTGTGTGGGCAGCAGTGCTACCGACAGCATGTAGCAATACCCCATACAGGAGAACCGGCAAACCAGGGCAGCCACATATTTGTAGAAGGATCAGGAAGTACAGACAGACTGCGAGTGGAGTTGTGTTATGCTTTGTACAGTACTGGTGTTACAGGGTGTGGGTGTACATACTAGTTTGCCATGGAATGCAGTCCATCTGCATAGCACACAACTGTGGGGCTACCCTCATGCCAGCCAGAGCTGTGCCTATCATGTCTTGTCTGTCCACCACACAGGTCTTGTGTCAGATAATACACTGTCAGTGTGTGTGTTGTGTGTTACCGGTGCATGGCTACATCCATGGCCACCCATGCCAGCAATTCCCTGACTAAGGGTATGTTACAGACTATCCTGTAACACCTGCACCTTGTGTAGTGTATGGCAATAGTTGTCCACATATGTGTCTGTATTCCAGCCTCTGTCCATCACCTACATACCAAGCTGTGCACATATGTTATGTTGTCGGTGGTTGATCCATAGCGGGCTGAGAGTATAACACACTGCCATGTCTGCCATCAGTCCACTGCTGCTGTAACTCCCACACATATGGTGGGGCTAGGGCCATATATGTGTGGGTGCCACCTACACAATACATGTGTGACCTCATGCACTGCAGAATCCAGTGTATGTAACAGTGGTATATGGCCCTGTATAATTGAGTCTAGGGGGGAGCACCAGAAAAGACCTAGGCTGCTACAAAATATGGGGTTATCAGGGCTGAGCTGCCTTAAGGTATCTGGACATACAGTACCATATACTTCACCTATATACACATTACAGTCATGGATCTGGGTACTGCAGGACTACAGCCCCCTGCCATACAAACTGTTCTGTGTGTTGGTGTGCACGTGATGGTGTTGGTTCTGCCAAGTTATGTAGCAGTTACAACCCATGTGGTCATAAGACGTCTATACCACCTACTGTATTTGTACAGTGTGTAGATAGAGGCTGCTGAACTACACACCTGGAGTACATACTGTCGATTGTTAGGTATCCTGTGGCCCAGTGTGTCTTTCCTATTGTACAATGTGAATAGCTTGGCCTGGACAGCAACAGCTATGAACCTTTCCAGCCTACTGTATGAGTGTAACTGGTCCACTGTAGCATCACTCCGTTGATATAGTTGTCAGTGTCTGAACAGCTATATGGCATGGCATGAAGAACTGTAATAATACAAAATGACAGGATACCATGTCAGCAAACCTGTGGGTGTTGTTTCGCTTATGCCCTCTCTGTGGGTGTATGTTACAGGCAATGATTGTCATTTGTATGGGTGGCACATACAGTGTCCAGTCATTCAGGGGTCAACTGTGGGCATAGTGGCTGTTCCATATTGTGTGCACCTACCACTTATGTTTCGTACTGTACATATAACTGCGTGTGTATGTGTAGTCACATGTATATGTACACACACATACACACACACACACACACATATATATATATATATATATATATATATATATATATATAGATATAGATAGATAGATAATTATGTATATGTATACCTGTATCTGCATATCTGTGTCTGTGTATCTAAAGCCTGGTAATGTTGATGGCATCCACATAATACATTCCCCATGGGAGCCAGAACATACTGTATGATATGTTACCAATAACAGCCTGACATCATACAAGTGGGATGTAGTACAGGTAACATCATGTGCCCATGTTGCCACTGGCTCTGGTTATAGGATCACCAGCACTTGGTAGTGTATTGCCAGGTGGACGTGTTTGGCTTGGGGAGATGCTTATTCATACGACTCGTATAGTGTGTGGTGCCCCTCAACCCCATTAATGTAACATGTAGCTTGTTACACTCCACTCCCTAACAGCTACATGTACCTTGCAGTACCAGCACAACAGTGTTGCACCAATGGGTAGGTAGGCATGGGAATCCCATTGAGATCTGCCATGTGTGTGTGTGTATATGTACATGTGTGCATATCTGTAGGGTACACCAGTCCAAGTCCACATACTCCTATCACAATATACATTGCCACGCAGTAGTACGGATATTGTTGTTGTCTCCCATAGGTGTGGCAATGCAATGCAACACCCTACTATGCCTGTGGCATGTGCCTCACATGCATATCCCTGTGGTACCACTGTTGCGATATGCAATGGGTTGTTTTTGCATCATGGCCACTGTGTGATAGTGGGTATGTCAGAGTATATAGATATGTTCTAGTGTGTACAATATCCAATGGGGGATGTGGGTGCTGTGTACACTGTATTTACACCATGGTAAACCTGGTATATGGCCCACATACCACTCTCAGGGGCCAATGTCACCATCACCCATACAGGTAACAGATAACAGGATAAGGCCCAGTTGCACAAGTGCTGTATGCAGCCTACCTGTAACACATTGGACACATGGACTAGTTAGTTAGCAACTATACAACCAGGTCTCTAAGATGTGTGTCTACCTGTTATGTGTCGGTCAACGTGTATATGATGGTATGACACACTATGTATTTACCATATACAAACATTACATCTCCCATTACCATATTGTAAGTGTCTGTGGATGGTCTGCATGTAGCACATGACCTGGTACACATCTCACAATTCCAATGGTTTCATGTGTGCAGTGACAGCCACACAGTTCAGTAGCCCAACATACTCGGGTTGGGGTCTAGGCACAGTGTCTGCAAGTCAGGATGTGTGTGTATGTGGATGGGTTGACATAAGGGTGCAGATTATACCTGTACCAGCAGTCCACCAGTCATGTTTGCATGTCCAATAACTGTTATACATACCTGTGGCATGTGTGCAACTTTACACCACATATGTCATGGCCATGGTGTCACCACACTGACATACCCCTGTTTAACATGACTGCGGACCATCTTCCTGCTGACACATGTATGCCTACAGCACAAATGGATGACAGTATGGGGATATCAATTGTTGTTACCAACAGCTGAGATGCATCCTAGCTGCATGGCTACACTACCTGACATGTATGCAGTACACATTACTCCTGACTACATTCTACATTGCAGTACATTGTGGCACTCTATCACAGACACCGTGTGCATCAGAACCATGTTATCCTGCCCCTGCATCGATGTTATGGATGGCAGGGATGTGGCACAGGTATCATCATATGCACAGGGTGTGTGAATGTCATCCTAGCTGCATGGCTACACTACCTGATATGTATGCAGTACAAATTACCCTTGATTACATTCTACACTGCAGTACATTGTGGCACTCTATCACAGTCACCGTCTGCATCAGAACCATGTTAGCCTGTCCCTGCATCGATGTTATGGATGACAGGGATAGTATCATCATATGCACAGGGTGTGTTGCAGGTGAGCCAAAGGCTGAGGGTAGTCCAAACATGTGACACCATGTGTGTGGGTGAGGGGTGTGGTTCCTTGATTGGGGCATGATGATGTGGTGTGTGCCAGTATGGGGTCGCCCTAGGTGTGGTTGCATAGTGTGTGGGTATGCATGCACACAGTTCCACCATGTGGCTGCCCCACATGGGTAAAGTTGGACAGCTGCAGACCATACCTGGCAGGTTGTGCAGTTCAGTGCCTCTGGCCATGGACATGCTGACTGTGCCTGCCAGGGGTTCCATGGGCACATGCAGGTACAGATCTTGAGGTGCTACTCGACCCTGAGGATGACATATGTCCGCTGGAACCATGTCCCACCTGGGCCTGGCCAGGGCCATGTGCACATGGCCTGCTGTGGTGTGTTGTGGACAGCAACCCCACTAGTATGCTGGGGCTGGTTCTGCCACTATGGGAGTGGCTGTGTGTCCTGGCACATCCATGTTGACTGCCAGCTGCTAGTGTCTCTGGCCTATGTCCACACGGATGTCGCACCACTCCCACCACATGTTCTAGCACAGACATACCATGGTTGAGGAGGTCAACCATCTCACCCCCACTGTCTATCCATGACCTCAGTATATTCATGGAAGGCAACAGTGAGTTCATGGAGGTTGCCACTTACAGATATGAAATCAGACCTCTGCAGCCTCAGGACCTGTCTGGAGTGCATTTCCATACATGCCTGTGCCTCCATTATGGCCTGAAACATGCTCCTGGTGGTACCAGTTGTGGCACCTCTGCCAGGGGCAGGATGACTTGCGGTCCTCCCACGAGCACCATGGTGCATCTGCCGATGTGGTAGCCTTCTGGACATCTGGCTATGCTGACTGTGGCCCGATGCAGTTGGCATGGACACCACACTTTCCTGGCCATTGCCACCAAGCGCCAACTGTCCCTCTGCTATGGCCACATGTGAAGGGATTTGTAGGGGCACTGTAACTGTGTGCAGGCTTGGGGTGGCTAGGAGGGTGATGACAAATGTTGGCACAGTGTCGGCCGCTGACAACCCCACCTGTGCCTCACCTGTACCTTCATCATCATCGGTGTCTGTAGGGGCACCTACCTAAGTATGCATGCAGGATGGACCCTGACCCACCTTGCCACTTGTGGTGGAAACAAATACACATGTTAAGACCTGTACAGCAGAGCATAACAGTACACACACTCACACACACTCACAGTGAAAGCCATCTTACTCCCTCACCTTCCCTGAGTTTGCAGACAGTCCCACAGTCAGTTACATATGTTTTCCTTCCTGCATGGCACTTGCTAATATACACGCATCACTGCAGCCCATTAACATATCATACCTCTCCATGCCTACACATGTGGTGCCACATCTGACCTGTTACTTCATTGCCTCCCTGACCTGGGTGAAGTAGGTTGTACATGGCCTCACTGCTGTCATCCTGTATTACCCTGTGTATGGGCATTAATGGTGTATAAGGCCCCTATATGGTTAGGGGCTGCTTCATTCACTACATATGTCACACACCAGAGCCTCATACTACAGTCTTGCTCAGTCCATGCCACATCTGCTGCACAAGCGACCCATCATGCGGATACCAATACTACCTGGATACACTCACTGATGTGCTGTGGTAATTCCCCATTGCATTTGTAGTGCTGCATATGTGGGTAGCTGGTTAGCTATCTAAGGCTGGCAATATGATGTGTATACCTGGGATGTACTGCACCTACCAATGCATGCATGATGCTACAGACCTTGTTATGCTATCCGCTGTCCTGTGTTCACATACATGGCACGTTGTCCTGGTGTCCCATGTCTCACTCCATGTACAGCACAATCCCAAGGGGAAGTACTACCATGTGGTCAACCCCACTATTACCTGTGCATACATGGACACACACACAAACACACACACACACACACACACACACACACATGCACACACACACACACACACACACACACACACACACACACACACACACACACATGCACACACACACACACACACACACACCTGACATGCATCATCCGCACTCCACTAGATTGCACTTATGAACACAATCTAGTCACACACACACACACACACACACACACACACACACACACACACACACACACACACACACACACACGCGCACACACATACACCCCACACTCCTACATGTGGAGTTGCACAACATGTGTACACACAGTCATTCCATTAGCCTTCTGTCAATATGCATTACATATGGAGCTCAACAGCATGCAGTGCAACAATAGTGACATCATGCTCGCAGCCGTATACATGTGTGTGTGAGGCACGGGCTTTGTTGGTAGGTGATGGCCCCTCCCTGTGTTAACACTGCTCCCATGTACAAAGTGTTACTGTGGCCTATTCTGCACCCTGCCTTGTACTGTGCATCATACCTCACAGGTGTAGAAACCATTGATGCATCTGTAGTACTGTGTTGGATATGTCAGCTCCAATGCTCACTGCACAACATGTGTACACACAGTCCTTCCATTAGCCTTCTGTCAATATGCATTACACATGGAGCTCAACAGCATCCAGTGCAACAATAGTGACATCATGCTTGCGGCAGTATACATGTGTGTGAGGCATGGGCTTTGTTGGCAGGTGATGGCCCCTCCCTGTGTTAACACTGCTCCCATGTACAAAGTGTTACTGTGGCCTGTTCTGCACCCTGCCTTGTACTGTGCATCATACCTCACAGGTGTAGAAACCATTGATGCATCTGTTGTACTGCGTTGGATATGTCAGCTCCAATGCTCACAGCCCCTGTGTGTTGTAGCAACACATACTTGGGATGATATGTGAACAGCTATCAGTTGTGGGTGCCTGATGTCTGCGCTACAGATCACAACATCAGCAGTGCATGTATGACCAGTACATGACTATTACATTGACAACCAGCGATCCTTACCATGGCTGTGAGGGGTGCCCTACACATATCCCAGACCACTGCATGATAGCAATATCTACTTATTTGCACATCCCTTGGAGTGCCCACACTGCTGTCATGAGTGCTGTGGGGTCAGGGTTACGTCTGCAATGTTTACTTAACCTGCTTGTGTGCAGCTACAGCCATGATGGTGTTGAGTCACACATGTCCCTACTGTAGGCCATGTGTCCTACCATATGTCACATCCCTGTGGACACATTGACAGGATGTTAGTTATCTTGCATGTGTCTGTTGTACTCTTCTGATACCCCAGCATGGTCTCTACTGTGATGCAGTGCATTTCTCAGCAACAAAGCATGAACATGTACAGCATGCAGTATGGGTAGGTGTGTTAGATGTGTGCATGGGGGATAGCCCATAGCTATTACATGCCCAGTTTATCATCATGCATGAACACGAACCATACTCACTGGCTACGAGCTGCTGCCATGGTTGTATCTTGGAGAGACCTACATAGGAATGTGAGAAAGCTGATGTCAGTGGCCACAGCTGTGGCATCCATAACAGGTGAGTGCAGCATTATGTTACATCAACAGTAGAATTACACAATATTACAGCTTATACACAGCAATTTATTACTACTACACAGCAGCAAAGTATATAACATCTCAGTTTTGCATGATGTACCTGTACAGATGCAGATGCATACACATGAGTGGTGTACCGATGTGCCCTGGGGCCTTACCTGCATGCTCGTCAGCTTGTGTATCATTGGCACCCACCTCCAAGATGTGCCCTGTCAGGTGTTGATGTTGTGGGCAGACAGGTGCCACTAGGCTGCTGAGAAGCTCATCTACACAGGTGAGGGGTGGATGGGCGTGTTGCCCTCCATTGCAAGGTGGTCCACCCCTACATCAGCTGCATGCCGACGTACATGGTGAAGCAGGTCGGCGCAATGATGCCGGACCTGCTCATAGCTGCGGTTATGCAGTCCAACATCATTGACTCTGTGGACTAGCTCATTCCACAGAGCGGTCCTCTCCTGCTGGTCATGGGCTGTCCAGCTGAAAAGAAGTATGTAGTGCTGTACCAGGTGGTCAATGATGATAGCCATTTCAGCTGCACTGTAAGCAGGAAGGGGACTATGCGACATGATTCCTGGAAGACATAAGGATGGAAACAGGTCTGAACCACCCATACAGCAGGGTTACCATCATTCTTAATACACATATATGTCTCCCCCCACCATATCAGCTGAAAAAACATGCTCACAGACTGCAATTGGTATGTCATCTACGTATCTACCATTGGGACATATGTTGTATTGTACCAAACTTTGTGCTATCTGTATGTACCATGCTTTGTGCTAAGTTTTTGCAGCCATACTCCCTGTGGGGACACTTATCTTTGCTGGCCTGTTACAGACTATTTCACCTGCATGCCAGTCAGTGCCACTATATATATGTGTATAAATATACATCTATGTACATATATGTATAGATATATGTTGTACTTTGTGAATATACCTATGTCTATATGAGTGTCTGTATCTGTACACATACACATCACATTCCATATAACACAGATATGGGGAGTGCATACAGACATCTGGTCCACATTTTGTCACCGTCTTTCATTCACAGCTGCACTGTTCTACCTTGCTGCAACACAGACAGGTGCCACATGCGAACACAGCCTAACATTAGGGTGATAACTATGCTGTGAGGGTGCTGGTATGCCTATTACACACCTATGGCATTTGTGCATGCTATATTACACATTCATATGACTGTCCTGCAAGTGGTGTGCTCTGACACCCATGTGTCTTTCATGAAGGCAGTACATCCACCAACAGCTATTGTCCACACTAACATAACATACACAGATATTATGGCTGACATCTTTGTCATTCATTGCTGATCTGCACAGTTGGCGGGTATGTCCTACTGCTTACAGGGACAGACAGTATTGTCCAGAGCAGTTGTTCAGTGGGACATCATTACAGAGACAACTACAGATGGCACATATCAAACATTCTACATCATAAATCCTAATAATCTATACCTCATACTACATTAAATTACATACAGTTATGTTTTACATACCTTTTAGTGTTTGGACAGGTATGACACCTTCCTGGTTGTGGCCTGTTGTAATTTGTTCCCCACTCTGTTTTATAAGTATGTCTTAGTTTTCCTTTTCTGTTTTCTCTCTCTCTCTCGCTCTCTCTCTCTCCCTCTCCAATAGAGCGAATGAGTTGGTTTGAATGGATTTCAGCATGGCTTTTGTAAGTGATGCACATGATCAGGTGATAGGCTCTGCACCAATCAGTGTGCAACAGTTGCTGACTGCATGCAGCCTGCTATGTAATGATTCTGTTAACCATAGTCATGGCAACCAAATACTACCAATTGCTTACTCATGTGGGCGTTGTCCCTTCACCTTCCCAGTATGGAGGACATCCCTTCTGTATGTGGGCAGCAGTGTTACAGATGGCAGGATGCAGTACCTATTACAGTGGGGCTTGCAGACCCAGGACAACTACACAATCTTAAGAAGTTCCAGAACTACAGATAGAGTGATTAGTGTTGTTATGTGCTTTGTATATTGCTGGTCTTGCAGTGTTTGCATGTACATAGTAGTTTAGGATGGAATGCCGTCTGTCTGCATAGCTCTCAATAGTTGGACTATCCGTGTGATGGCCAGGGGATTGTCTGTTTGCTTTTGCCTGTGCACCACACAGGGCTTGCCCCAGATATATCCCCGGCAATCTGTCTGTTGCATGCTATCAGTACATGGCTACTTCCAGTTGTGTTCCTGATGTGTTATTCCTGCATAAGGGTATGTTGCAATGAATCCTGTAACACCAGCAATGTGCAGGTTGTGGAACAGCAATATTATGAGTATGGCCCTGTTTCCCACCTCTGTCCTCCACATATATGGCTGCTTTTGTCCTGCTGTGATACAGTTAGGGATTGTTCAGTACTGGACTATCATAATATACTGCTAGCATTCCTGCTATCATCCCAGTCATATCGTGAACTCCCATGGCATTTGCTGGTTAGGGTCCATACATGTGATAGATACATAGACATTATCACAGGTAAGAAATGTCCCCTTAGGCCTTGACTACGGGGTGTGACTGGAGTCTGCTGAACTACATCTGTTATTGTTTATTGTTACCTATCTTGATGGCAAATCCTTTGCCCAAAGTTGTACGAATTGATGGGCCTGGCCTGGACAGCATTGTATGTTGTATATCCGCACTGTCTACATCTACTTTTCTGTGTGAACCTTGCATTCCTCACTGATTAAATAAGTGCAGATCTATGTGCTGTCGGTAATGGCATACATTACTGTAAAATACACTAGTAAATGTTGCCTGTGTATACATATCTGTGTGTCGTCTCATGTCCTTTGAATAATGAGTGGGCTATGTCTAACTCAGTACTCCTATGCAAGTGCAAATGTAATTTAGTAGGTTATACAGCAAAACGATGTTGTTATACCGATTTAACATGGAAAATAGAATGTACTGCAGTGGGACTTGAACCATGAATGCATGCGTGGTAGGCAGATGCTCTGAACACTACACTATAGCAGTTCTGCATAATTAGCATATTTCTACCTTAATGTCATACCCATGCTCCCTTTCCCAGGCCCCCGAGCTCCACATACACAGCATCCATCCATTCTGCAGGTGCTAGCCCTGCCATACAACACCTACAAACATTTCCTTCACTGCACGTCTTGGTACTCCTCCATATTACTGTCTTGATGCAACCTTCTGCATGCTCTTTGTCCGTTTAGTCCATGTACATTTAAGCCTTCCGTTTATTCAGCTCCAATACTGGTGGGAACATAATTGTGACCCATAAAGTCTGATGCTTTCCAGCAGGGATGGACCTGTTGTGTCACGAGTGCACTTTGCTGGTCTACACTGTTTCTTCCACTGGTAACATCCTGCCAGGGTTTTGAGAAGCAGTGGTTGTGCACACACCAGACCAGCCTCATCTCCCGCTTCCGCAGATGAAACACCCCCCCATGCCGTGCCCCGTTTTCCATTCCTCTCTTTAGTATTATACAAGACTACTGTTCTCACAGTATGCCTGGACAGGCACTGTTCATTGATACTCATAGACTGCTCGGAATACTGTGATTAAGCACAATGCACATGTTTGCTGGTATTAATGTACATACTTACAAACATTTCCTATACTGTTGACTGACTGTGCCGGATGATATGTTTGTGATAACAGCAGCTGATTGTATATCTGCCATGCCTTTATGGTAACTCACTTGGACTATAGTGTGCAGGGGGGGACCTGGGAGTTCTAATTATGTTGTTACTGGCTACGATGAGGGCTGTGGGCTGCAGCATGCCTAAGGCACTGTGGGGAAAGTGTGGGTGGGTATGCACTGGTGTGTGCTAGGCTCAGACTTGCTGCCCTCCATTTACAGCGT
>NC_056736.1:783121174-783266174 GCF_019279795.1 Protopterus annectens | reverse complement strand
CAGAAGCTGTTTGTTTTGTTGCCAGGCAGAACACCGGCCGTTGGATACACTGTGCTTAAGGCACTTTCAAGTGGTTGTAAGCTGGTTTGTGCAGAGGTAAGCACTGCTGGCTTCTGGCTGGTCACAGTGTCTTACACCCAGTTAGCTTCTCTTTTGCTTAATCTGTGTTGGCGGTGCTTCAACCCATTCAAACGCACTTGCACATGCTTACTGGTGCTTACATATGCTTACTACTGCTCATCTGTGCTTACGCCTGCTTACTGCTGACTTATTCATTATGGTACTGACTCTTCACATGTGCATTTCCTGCAGTACTCCATTTCACATTTCAATGTTATTTAGTAGGTTGTACAGCAATAAAATGCAAATAAATGTTCGTATACAGGTTTCACATGGAAAAAGTATGTGCTGCAGTGGGACATGAACCAGGAATGCCTACTTGTTAGGTAGAAGCTCTGACCACTACACTATTGCTGTGCTGTTTCATTTGCTTATATCTTCCTTTTTATCTTCTTCAGCCTTTTAAGCTGCTTTAAACGTAGCTAAGCGATAGGCACACCCGTGCACCTACGGTTAGCTGTACTCACAGTTTTAAAAATGAATAAGGGAGTTACTTCTTTTTATTTTTATGTCCTGTTTGGGGGACTGTTGGTGGGGATATGCAGACACCTATGAATGGTCTCGTTCATTTATGTACACTTTTTGCTCTTCTACTTTGCAGGGGCGTGTTTATTCTGAGAGCTCTGCTGTCAAACATGCCCCCTGCACTCATACATGCTCCATGTAGGATTAGGAGTTCAGGCAGTGCGCCTTCATTAATATGCATGGCACACTGCCATTCTCCTCCTAAATGGCCACTTCCATGCAGCACTAGACTAGTCCTGCATGGATGATTAGTAAATCCAGGGGATTATCTTTCCATGCCTCATACTTAGCACTGTCATATATAGCCTATGGGCTTTACTGTCAACTCCTTACCGTTCATAACAAAATGCCAACACTTCAAGTTACTACACTTGAAGTCCATAAGACTTTACTCTATCTAGAAGTATGATTCCACCTTCTATTGTAATCCACATTCTATCCCCTATTGTCTTAGTGTAACTCCACTAAAGCTAAACATCTTGGAAGCACAATGAATTAACAACTAATGCACTGAATCCTAGGGCACTGGAAATCTTAAAGTGAAAGCTCTGCCAGAATCTTTCTGTTGTAAATTTTCACACTCACACACACACACACACACACACACACACACACACACACACACACACACACACACACACACACACTCACACACACGCACACACACACACACACACACACACACACACACACACACACACACACCAACATCAAATCATATATGTGTGTGGTGGTGCAGTGGTTAGTGTTGCCACCTTACAGCAAGAGGTTATCTGGTTTGATCCTTGGCTGGGGTGCCTTCTGTGTGGAGTCTGTATGTCCTTCCTGTGGTCATGTTGGTTTCCTCCCAAAGACATGCTGCAGGTGAATTGGGCATGTTAAATTGGCCCTAGGTGTGTGTGTGTGTGTGTGTGTGTGTGTGTGTGTGTGTGTGTGTGTGTGTGTGTGTGTGTGTGTGTGTGTGTGTGTGTGTGTGTGTGTGTGCCTTCTGTGGAAGGTCGGGTGCTGTGCTGGCAACTTGACACCATAAAACTCCACTGCCAATCATGAGTGGACAGGTGATCTGCTATGGTGACCCCTAACTGGAAAAAGCCAGAAGAAGAAGATATATATGTATAGTATATCCTAAATCTCACATTTTCAAATAACATTTGTTCAATTATTATTCACACAAACGATAGTTATTGATGGATGACTGCCTTCCATTGAGGGTATTTGAATACTGGATAAAGTTTCATCCGAGATTTGTATCCTTTCATGTGTATACTTGCAGTTAGCAGACTGTTGGTAAATGGCTATACCCCATACACACACACACACACACACACACACACACACACACACACACACACACACACACACACACGCACACACACACACACACACACACACACACACACCAAGAGGCTGCTGGCACAATTGGGAGTTATAAATACAGCTCTGATTTTTTAATGTTACTTTTCCTGAAGGGGTCAAAAAGTTCTTACTAGTATAGTATGTGTCAGTATGGACATAGCTGTTGGCACCTCTCATCCGGTTATAGGACAGAAATCCCCAGATCCGTTTTATATGGCTCTTTCCTCACTATAGTCTCTGGTTGCCAGGACACCTCTGCTAAGGTGTAATGGTAATAAATGTGTAAGATAATAAATGCTTAGGAGTTTAGATTACAGTCTTCATTTTCTTCTACTGAAATGAAGGTACTCTCACATTTTTCGCAGGAACTGAAATAAAAATACAACCTCCGATCCCTCCTGTAGAAGTCAACAGCAAGCAAAAAGTTACACAAATAATGAATTCTCAAGACCTAAAAGTTTAATTTTCTATATCCTGTGTAGTATGACATGAACTATCTGTCTGGGCTCAGCATATATAAGCATATATTTGTAAAAATAACTATAATAATTCAAAAAGATTCAAAAGAAACGTTATTGTCACTTAGGAAACACAAATGCTACCTAAACAAAATTTTGCGTTGCATTTCTTTTACAGGTTAAAAACAAACACAAAATACAAGACATGATAGGTATTAAAGAATAAACAATAACTATAGTACAAAAGTAAATATCTAGCTAGCTGATGTACATGCTTGTGCACTATTGGTGTACACTGGACACCACTGACTACTAGATGATTAACACACGAAAAGAAAAGTACACTATACACAGAGGTGAGATTGGGTGATATTGCACACAAGGAAGTGACTGGAATTGCACTTGAATGAAAATATATTAATTTTAGCATGTAAAAAATAAATAGAATTACTGTGTGAAACAAAGGAAAGAACGAGAGTGTAACAATCTATTATAATTTTGATACTTCCAGATTTACATCTGCATTAATGAGTCTTAGGGCAGTTGGATTAAAAACTGTTCATGAATCTAGATGTCCTGCAGTGGCTGCCCCATAACTTTCTACCAGATGTGAGTTTAGTGAAACAACCATACACAGAATGAGAAGTGTCACTCGGTATTTTATGGGACCTCTTTTCACATCTCATTTCAAAGAGCTCCTGTAAGGAAGGAAGACTAGTGCCCACGATATTTTCTGTTTTCTGTTTTGCTCTTAGTATTCTTTGCAGCTTCTTCCTTTTGGCCTTTGTCTTGTTACCAAACTATACAGTGCAGTTGCTGGTGACAATGCTCTAGATGGCTCCTCTGTAGAAGGTATTTAGAGCATTCCTAGAGAGCTTTGCTTTTCTAAGCCTACTTAGGAAGTGTAGATGCTGTTGGGCTTTTCTAATATGCTGGCCTGTGTTTGTACTCCAAGAATGATCCTCTGATGTATGTACCATCAGGAAGTTTATAGTTTGGACTCTCCACTTCTTCACCATTGATCTTGAGGGGCCGGTGCATAACACAGCTTTTTCTGAAGTCAATAATGATTTATTTTATTAACATTCAGGTCTAAATTTTTGTTATTGTACCATTCAATCAGGGAGTTGATCTCATTCCTATACCCACTCTCATCATCACCACTTATGGGTCCCACCACTGTGGTGTCATCTGCGAATTTCATGATATGGTTTTTGCTAGCTTTCACAGAGCATTCATGGGTAAGGATTGTGAACAGTAGAGGACTCAGCACACAACCCTGGGGTACTACGGTGTTGATTGTAATACTCCCTGAAGTGTTGTTACCAACACAGGTCCTTTGTGGTCTTCCAGTCAGGAAATCAAGGAACCAGTTGCGCAGCCCTTTATTTATACCAAGTTTAATTAACTCTTCTATAAGTTGCATTGGAATCGCTGTATTAAATGCTGAGCTGAAATCTATGAACAACAGCCTGGCGTAGTTGTTCTTGCTTCAAGATACTCCAATATGAGGTGAAGTGCCACCAAAATGGCATCAGCAGTTGATCTGTATGCCTGGTAGGCAAACTGCAGCAGATCATAGAATTGGGGTAGTACTGTAGTCAAATGCCTTTTAACCAGTCTTTCAAAGCATTTCATTACATTTGATGTAAGGGACTGTAATCATTTAGGCAGGAGTGGTTGGATTTTTTGGGCACAGACATTATGTCTGTAACTTTGAAGAATGCTGGCACTTTTTCCTGGACAAGTGAGGTATTGAAGATGTCCATTAGGACTATGCTGAGTTGGTCTGCACAACCTTTCAATACTTTCCCCAGAGTGTTATCAAGACCAACAGCCTTCCTGGGGTTCGCTTTCCTCAGTCGGTTCCTTACATCCACAGCATTGAAGTTGAGTACTGCCTCCAGGTTGTTTTTCTCTTCAAACCTGCCACAAAATGTGTTTAGACTTTCCAGAAATTCAGTGCTATCATTACACTAAGATAACTTGGTTTTGTAATAAATTAGCTGTTGAATACCATGCCACGGGCTTCTCGAGTCTTTCGCATCCTCGAAGCATCCTTGTATCCTCTTTCTAGACTCCCTCTTGGTCTCCTTGATACCCTTTTTTAAATTAGCATTGCCACACTTAGACTGTTCTTAACCTGTGACTTGAAAGCAGTGTTACTTGCTCTCAGCAACTCGTACACCTTACTGTTTAGCCATGGTTTTTGTTTGGCTCGTACTGTAATATTTTGGATGTTTGCTACATCCTCCATGCATTTGGATATGTAAGCCACAGTTGTCTGTATTTACCAGATTATTCACCATGGCTATCTCCTTGAATACATCCCAGTTTTTGATATCAAAGCAGCCCCTGTGACTTTTCATAGCTCTTTCATACCAGACCCTGATTTGATTCATAGTGGGCTTATCTCTGATCAAGAGAGGTTTATAAGCTGATATTAGTTTTATGGATATATGACCAGGGCCACTCAGGTTTGGTTGTTGTACAGTTCTGTATACTCCTTTTATGTTAGTGTAAGCCTTGTCCAGAGTATTTGCTCCTATTGTAGCAAAATCAACAATTTGGTAGTAAATGGGCAGCACCTCCCTTGGATCTGTTTTGTTGAAGGCACCAGCTTTTACAAATGCACAGTCAAAATTCTTGCATTGCAGCTCACACATTGTATTGTGCAGTATATTCAGTGCTTCAGTAATGTTAGCACTTGGTGATATATATATATATATATATATATATATATATATATACAGCTGCTTCATACACACCATTTAGTTCTCTGGGCACATAAAAAGGTTTGCATTTCAGTATCTGAAATTCCACATTTACAGAGCAATGTTCATTCACAATGTTACAGTTTTTTGCACCAGTTATCATTCACAAAAATGCACACTCCACCTCCCTTAGCTTTTCCACCCAGAGCTAGGTTCCTATCAGCTCTGAACAAAGTAATATGTGTGACATATGACCCTTCTTTATAATCCCACTAATTTCCAGTCATTTAAATGTGACAGAAGCAACACCTAGTAGACAGTCATAAGAGTCATTTGAAGACTGAGAAATGGGAATTTTTATGTTATTATGCATGTTCTGTCCCGATATATTTTCCTGCATCTCACAATTTGTTGATCAATCTATTGTAATGGCAGATGTTACATTATTGAAACTCGTAAGGTTTTCCTTAGGCCAAAATGACAAATTAAAATATGAATGGGGAAATGGATGTTCGTCGAGCATGTTGTTGAGCTACGTTTTACTTTCGTTGCCTTATTTCTTGGGTTGCATGCCTTACCTACAGTTAAAGAATTTTATCAAATCAGTGAAGTGAAAAGCATTCTGTAAAACTATTTGTTTATTACCTTTCATTTTTTTATCTACCCAAGACTGTAAACAAAGCCAGGCCTGAAAATGATCCATGGGGATCAGTGATCTAACATCATTAACCAGTACAAGTAAAATAAGATGAATTTAAATTAAATGACTATCACAGGGCTAGTCATTTTAACACAAGAGAAATATACTATGTAACAACATCACTGGTTTTATGACTATTCAGTGAACTCTATCTTGAAAAAATGTCCACTTTTCTGTTTCTGTTTTGTATTACTCGTTTCAGTACTGGGATCTGTTTTGCTGTACTGCATATTCCATTTGTTGTAGAAATCATAGCAAAGCATGAGATACCGGGTTGCATTCCTAGTTGGAAGAACTATAATGAAACTTACAATGGTGAACATGCATATCCTGTTATTTTACACAATATTTTATTACAATTGATTGATGGCAGAAGAGACAATAAGCCTATCTAGTCTGCTCCTTTAAGTGCCTTAACATTCTATCTCTGCTCTTACCCTGCTTTACCCTTAGCCCATTTTCTATTTTGCCCTATGCTTTCTTGAATGTTTCTGTGGAACTCAGTCTTTGGCAACCTTTCTTTTAGTCCAGTCATCTATCAACAACCCTCTCTGTGAGAAAATACCCACAGAGAAATTAGTCATATCCTTCCTGTTTCTGAATAAACCTTCAAGTTTCCCTTACATGATCTTGTGCATTAGTGTAATGGCCACGGCCATCTCTTGTGGTTTCAAATGAGAAGAGTTTGAGCTTCTCTGATCTCTAGTTATAGTTTTTTCCATCTATTGCATGGGTCATTCTAGCAGCTTTTTTCTAAATTATTTCTAGCAGAGGTTGTCCTTTTCCTTATATAGTCACATGTGCAACATGTATAAGGGTATGGCCTGACCAAGTTCATGTACAAATGAATTGATACCTCATTGCTTTTAGAATCTGTCCACTCCCCCTTAACATACACCTCATCATTTTGTTTTCTGCTAAGACTGCCTTTTCACTCTGTTCCTTGGCTGATCATCACAGGGGTCAGCCACATTTCAAGATCCTTTTCCTTAGCTATAGCTGTCAGTTTCATTCCTTCATTCTGATATTTCACGTTGAGGTTGTTGTGGTCCAAGTGCAGTATTTTGTATTTGTTTACATTCATTATCAACTGTAACCTTTCTGTGCACTTCTTCAGGCTTTCCAAATTCACTAAAATTTTAACTCCATCCTTCACTGCAGCATCTATCTTAAATCATATCTTAGCCTGCAGCTATTTCTGTGACAAATGCTGAACGGTAAAGAGTAATGCACCCAGGATAGACTCACATTGTATTCTGCCAGTCACTTTCCTAATTTATGACAAGTCTTATAGCTATCCAAAGTTTTCTGCTCTCTCCTCATAAAAAGATACCACAGTTTTATGCTCCAGTCTTGTGACACTTCTGACCTAACCACTGATCTGTTGATGATCTCTGTAAGTGGATCTACCAATATACAGGCTGCATTTCTGAAGATAGAACTGTCAGGTAGGATAAAACAAACATACCAAAAGGGCTGTTCCCAGTATCCTTCCCATGTCCTCCCCTTGTTTGCCTTTGTAAAGGCTGAAGCAAAGAATTCCTTCAGTACTTGTGAATGTTCACATCCTACTGAGATGCACGTAACATCTTTCATCAACCTGGAAAGTTCGATTCCTCCCTTCCTTTTTTCTGTTATGACTATGAAAAATCTACTCTCCCTTTTTGATCTCATCTTCTAACTCCTTTTCCAATTTAACATTCTTTGTGCTTATTATCTTTGTTAGCATTCTGCTAATCCCTTGTACTATTCCTCCCTCACCTCCACAAAATCTTTTTTCACAACATCTAAAAACAATCTTTTGTCCTAACCGCTAATCTCACATTCTTGTGTAGCCACATTAGCCTTCATTTTTTTTTTCTTTTTCCCTTTTCCTCACATCATTGTCCATTAATGCAGAGCTAGGTCATGGTCAAATGGGGTCTAAGGTAAGGTAATGACCCAAGTCCCCCCTCCATCCCCGTCATTCCTGTGTCCCATTACTTTCTCACTCCATTTACCATAAACACTGTTCAAACTTGTCAACATGTACATTATTTTCTTCTTTACTTTTACAATGATTAGAGAGATTTGGATTTAATTTAAAACTTATTTCAAATTTCATAGCACAAACACTGATGTCAATTTGCTAAACAAAGCAGTCTCGCACTGAAAACAGACTTAACATGAGCAACAATAAACTTCTCTTCCCTCATAACTCAAAATCATTGAAAATGCATTGAAATTCATAGTCAATGAAAATGCACCTAGCCAGTGGCAGATTAAGTGTGCCTTGGGCCCTGGGCTGTTTTCAAACCATAGGACCACCACAGTTTTAGGACCATGCATACATATATTTGTTCTTTGATTCACCTGGTTGTTTTACAATATATTTCTTGTTTAATACATTAACATTTAAGTATGTTTTTTAAATTTGCAGTTTTGAACATTTTTTCTAGTAAAAAGTGAAACAAAATGCATGCACCAGTAATGACAAAAGTACTGATTTCAGAATATTTCTATCATAGTAGGCCACTTAAAAATGTTGTAATTTATGATCCACTAATATCCACACTCAACAATTATTGCTGCTTTACTAACTGTACACGTCACATGGCTGATTGTGATAAAATGGCCAAGTAAAGTACTCTAATTTGCTCTACACAAATCCACACTATGCCTGCAAAGACAGACTAATTACTTTTTTACTTTATCAACCAAGCAAGGTCAGTCATTTTTATTTACAGCCATCCTGCAGACCTAGCAATTATAGCTACATTGTTGACAGCATCCCTCTCAGGTGTCTGTGCCAAAAAATAAAAACAATAATTATGATCCAAGTCAGATATTTCAAAATTTGTTCTGCACAAACACTCATTAGCCAGAGAAATGAAACTTAATACACATGCGGACACACTCATACACACACACACACACACACACACACACACACACACACACACACACACACACACACGCGTGCACGCACACGCGTACACGCGCACATGCGCACACACACACACACACACACACAGACACACACACACACACACGCACACACACACACGCACACACATGCACACACTAGATGATAACGGGATAAGGTACTTTCCTGTACAGAGAGCTCCAGACCCCACCAGCAGTTAAAGCCACTTTGTTGACTGTGTACACCCATTATTGTTAAGAAGAGATAAATGGCATGGATTGTATTGATAGATTTGGATGATATACATGAAACTGTATAACAATCACTAGCATAGCACTATAAGATCCAGCCATCTGAAGCACAGATTAAGCAGAAGAGTGCTTATGAGAGCATAACAAATCTTAACCACCTGATAACATATGCTAAGTCAATATGCATAAACTCAGAAGAGGTAAAAGTTATCTGAATAATAATACATTAAAGAGAAATATTACTAATGCAAAGGTTGCTGCTGGCAAACAACTTTGCATTTCCTTCTTAATCTTTATATGCAGTCCCCTGTTTCTCTTGAAGAACAATTTGCCTAAGGTACATTACAAATGTTGTGAGCTGGTGATTTTGCTATAACATTTCATAGACTAGTTAAACTATGCAACAGAGAATGGCTAACAAACAATGACAGCAGGTCCGTAGTTACTAGGCATGCAGACCTGGAGAACATTAAGGAGCCCATTCTGAATTCCCAAGTGCTCCAAAGCACTGTGGTTTTGTCAAACTTTTAGTCCTCTGCACTAACTGCCAGAGTAACAGTTTTTACTAAATGCTGAAATCCTTTACAATCCAATATTGCAGATTTCACGGTATCAAAGTAAAATGCAACAATAACTACATAATGGATGCTGAAGATCAGATGGTTCTGATCATCACTTCAACTATGCAGACTGCATGACCTCAAAATGTCTACCCCTTTGCAGTTGCTGGAGGTGATTAAAAGGGTACTACAAAAATATTTTATTAAAATGTAAAGTGTTTAGACTGTATTACACAATCCCGACCTATTAAAGAATTAATTAATTCTTTAGTGCAATAAAGAAAGCAAAACAATTTAAAGACAACATAAATACTACAGCAGCTTTTATTCAACAACCCACAAGTCATACAAATGTCAGAAATAATACTGCATACAATATATTATTACTTTTCGGTGGGGGTGGGCTTACAAGCTTGCAGGACACCTACATCTGATTTTTGACCTACCTATGTCTTCTCTGTCATCAAGAATAGCTATCCCATTTGACAACACTTAGAACAGATCTGATCTATTTGAATGGCTAATAATGCTGCAGCATAGCAGCATACTCGGCAAAAGTCAATACTGATGGATCATGGACAAATGGAGCCCTATGCAAGGTAATGAAATAGATCCCCTTCAGCCATATCAATATCCCATTACTTGGCTGTCTCTCTCCAACTGCCATAAACACTGGCAGTGTAAATATTATTTTTTCTTTACTTTTCCAGTTATCACTGAGATTTGGATTTCATTTAAAACTTTTATTTCGGATTTTACAGAAAAAAACTGACAACTATTTTCTGAACAAAACAAAATCTTTTCACATTGAAAGCAGGCTTACCATGAAAAACAGTAAGTTGCTCTTCATTTCAAATTCACATTTAGTGAAAATGCATCTGGTAACCTATCAAACTGCAAGGATGTGCTGAGATTCATTCTCAGATAGCAGTGTCCCCTTTAGAAGATCAACTTTTTAGAAAGTTGAAATTCATATGGTCAAAACCATATGATCGACATTCCAAAAAGTAAAAGTTTTTGTTTGGAGATTGCAGTACAGTGTGGATCAGGGAATTTATCCTTTTTCCCACTGTAGTGCAATCTTGGAGATGGTATATACAATATGTAGAGAATGTGGGGTGCAAGAGGGCTTGCCACCTTTCCCTAGCAAAAATGTAAATTTTTGGTGTTTTGTATTGTTCCAATTTTCAGAAAGTCAGCCATATGGTCCCAACTATATTAAGGTTTGACTTTCTGAAAAGCTATTCTTCTGACATAGATGCAAATAGCATATAGTGAAGTACTAATTAGTTTCCATGTGAAGGGTGCAGGAATTCAAAAGAGAAATGTGTTAAGTGTTTAGTAAACGTCTGTGATAACCCTGGAGAAGCCTAGGAGTCTGGTAAACTAACTTGGCAGACTTGCATAGAAGACAAATGAAGTCTGAGGGAATAAGGCCATGTGCTACAGGAAGGAGCTCTTTAATAGCTCATAGCCTTACTCATCTGCACTGTGCTAGACATATTGTTTTCACCCAAATTAAAAAACTATGTATTGACATTGACAGACTGTAATTCTCAGTGATTCACAAGAAAATAAAACAAGTTAAAGATGTCCTTTCAATTGGTGTGGTGGATTAAGTTTCTTGCCTCCCATAATTAAGATTCAGGTTTGATTCCGAGCAAGCCTTTTAACAATAGTGTCCCCTCACTGGAGCATCACACACACACACACACACACACACACACACACACACACACACACACACACACACACACACACACACACACACACACACACACATGTACCCTGCCTTCAGGATCCAAGCACTCACTTGTAAGCCATTCTGTCCAATGCCATTGCCATCAATGTTAAAATTCTGCATGCCATTTGCTTCACCTGCATTGAAAGATTCTGATTCTGCAATATCCAGAAAAGAAAGAGGTACCAGACCACAGCTAAATCAACCATAAATTAAATTTATTTCACATAAAAAAGAGAAACCTGGTTAGCACTTTCACAGCCTAAAAGCTGCTTCATCAGACATTGCAAAAATTCAACTGCCCTTGTTTTTAAAATAACTTCAGCCAGTGCATAAGCATTTCCAATTAAGTGCATAATTGTGCACTTGTATCCTGCATCCTGCACATCTGCTAGTGGTCAAAAAGCTCATACATGCACTGAATGAATCTATGCTGCTTTGCTAAAGCATGCATGTAACAATGATTCTTGGTTTCTCAGTGGGTAGCAAAACTAGATGAAGTATGCATGCTTTCTGGCTGGGCAGAACTGTAATGTTTGGATAGAATGTGCAAGCTTGCTGGTTAGTGTTTTTAACAGTAAGAAGTATTTACAGATGTGAGAGCATTTTTTATTATCATTTTAAGCAGCCAGTAGCAGGCATTTTTATTTTTGTAAAAGCTAGCACCAGGCCATCCTGCCAACAATAGGCCCTAGCTAGCTCCCTAGGTCACTTTGCTCTGGATCCTTCTCTGCATACAAGGAAGCATTGCATCTCTGACCACAATTTGATTAGCATTTCATCTTTAAGAGGTGATTTACTGACTGCCTCTATCCTTCAGAGACATAGGAACCAGACTTGGGAGAATTTTCGATTACTCATACATTGGTCCAAATTGCACTTAAATAGGAATACAGAGGAACTCTGCTTTACATAGATGGAGAGCCTGCTCCAGAGAATGGGAATTCTCTGATAAGCATATCTGTCTCTCCAACATGTTCTATTTATGTTACAAGAAAAATGTAGTTGTTTTTTTTTAAATTAGTAATGCTGATGCTGTTTGTTTTGTGGATGTGCAAGAGGTCCATCAAAACAGGATCCAGAGATGCCTAATATGCAAGGCAAAGATCATATTTCAAAAGTGTGTATGATACTGAATAACAAGACAGGGCTTTGAGGTGATCAGTGTAGGCCATTGTGTTTACTCCTGGTGTTCATTTAGCATGAAACCATTGTGGACATTCCAGTTGCTGCATGCATCTGGTCAGGTACATACTGAAGGGGGCAGTATACTCTATGATGGGTCTGTTAAGGGCTGAATACAGTGATATGATGACCTCTCTGGACCTAGATGTCATGCCATTACTTATACGTTAAGCAGCATATAAGGAGTTTCTTACTACCATGGACACATTTGGTTGAAGTCTAGATTACTATTTACATGAGTTCCCAGATCCCTGATTAGTGAAATAACTTTTAAGCATGTCTTCCCTTCCCAAAAGGTACTATAATGCATTTCTTGGTATGGGGTTTAAGTCATGGCTTTGACCCCAACTGTCTGTATGTATTAGACCTTCCTGAAGGATGTTCTCATCTTGGGGTGATTCAATCACTGGTCCCAATTTTCAGCTGTCTGCTAACTTGGTTAGCCAGAGCCATCAACATTGGCTTTGACCTCTGAAAAGTAGGTGCCAAAGAGGAGATGGCCAAGTACAGACGACCAAGGGACTCCACTGGTGACTGGCCTCTTTGCAGACATGAACTCACAGATTCTAACCTACTGGATAGCTATCTAGTGTATTATAAAGTGGGTTATCTATTGTTCCATAAGTTTTCTGACAACGTCCGAGTGGGGTATTGTATCAAATGAATTAGCCACATCTAGATAAGCAGTATGTACTGTTTTTCCCCATCCACTGCGCTAGTGACCTTTTCAAAGAAAGAAGTCCAGCAGATTGTTTAAGCATGACTTTCTTTTGACAAAGGCAAACTGTGATGGATCCAGGGCCTGAAGGTCTCATATGTCCTTATTTCCAATTTTCATGATAATTCTTTCCATGGCTTTGCAAATAAGATTAGTCCGACAAATGGGTTAGTAGTTTCCAGGAGCTGTTGAAGGTCCTCTCTTGTGAAGGGGGATTACCATTGCAACTCTCCATTCACATGGCACAAAGCCAGTTTTAAGACTGTAGCTTAATAATGACTCCATGGGTCTTAATAAGTCATATTTTACTCAATTCAGAAGGCATTCTGGGATGTTATTGGGGCCAATTGAGGCCGTGTTCTTGGCTTTAGTGTGTGCAGCCAGTACATGCTCCCTAGTTATAGTTGAAGGGATTATGTTTGAGGGTGTTTTTTGAGGGGATGATTGGGGGTGAGGGGGAGGGTAAAGTTGGAACTAAATCTGGCTGCTTACAGGTTCGCTATATGTCCAGGCTTAGTGAATATGGCACCATTAACTACCAGTTCAGCACATCACCCTTTAGGTTTCTGACATATCTGTAGAAGGCCTTATTGGTTATCTTTCACATGAGAAGCTGTCTTAACCATAACATTGGCTTTGCTTGTTCTAATTAGCCCTCTTAGTTGCCTATTTGCTTTGATGAGAAAGTTTTTATCTTTATGGGAATTATTCTTCCTGGGTGTTGCCATAATTTTTTTTTCCTTTTTTGTATATCCTATTTTATTTGGAATCACTTAACAACAGGCAATTTGCCTTGGAATAGTACCTACCTCTTACTGGATTTAATGGGATTATAGAGTTGATTATATTTCAAAGGAAACAGCATTGTGGTCCGACCTTAGCCAGGGGGCCAAGACACTGGGGGGGGGGGTGCTGCTTTCTTCTATATTTATGAGCATGAGGTCCAGTATACTAGAGCCTGAAATTAGCATATACACTATCTGGTCAAGGGTGTTTGTATTTATGAATTCCGGAATTTCTTTGCATGTATATTTGAGGCCATGTAGGATGTCCAGTTGATAGAAGGTAATTAAAGTCTCCCATGAGTAGAGTTTTAAGTTGGATGGTAAATGTCTTCAGTAGATCCAAGTCTGAATTGTGAGCTTCTTGGGACACGGAGGATGACCTATAGCTGGCTAGAATACTGTACCATTGATACTGAAGAAGTGCCAGTTTCCCTGTGGTTTAATGCTTTTCTTTCAGGGTGGGAGGTATTTTACCCCCTAAGACTGGGAAACTTTTGCAGCTCTTTAAAAGATCTGTTAATTTCTTTAGGCATATTGTGATGCCCCTGAACTGGCCCAGTAATCAAGCAGCCTCAGTCCTCACCACCGGTAACAGCTAGGGGATGTACACACTGGGAGGATGACAATTACACATACAGTAAAGTGCAATTTCCCTTAAGAGCACACAGAGATCACATTCAGTCTGGGGATGGTTTCTCTCTCTTTCTCCAGATCCCCAATAAAACTCCCCACTGACAAAGCTATAGGGTTGAGCTCTTATTTGAGTGGCCAAGCCAAAACCTCCAGCACCCTCTCTTTCCAACCAGTGCTTTGTGTCCCTGCCCAAGTAGCTGACACACACACACACACACACACACTCTTTGAGGTTTGAATTATATACAAACACACACATACACATGCACACACACACACACACATGCACACACACACACACACACACACACACACACACACACACACACACACACACACACACACACACACACAGAAACACACACACTCCTGGGAAAGGCTGTCACAGGTTTACTAGCTATGGCCCCTTCTTCCCAGACTATAAGGTAGTTTCCACTGGCACCAAACACTCTTATCAGCTACTTTTAAGGCCCTTAACAAAGGGTGGCCAATCCTACTGTGTAATGTTACTATTAATTCAAATGGTAGTCTGACCAAGAGCAAGGCTACTTAGGAGTGGCTTGTACAGTGTCACCAAATAGATATGCAAGTACGCTAAGAGCTTAAATATGTCTCATAAATATCAGCCACAAAGATAGGTTTTAAATATATTTAATAATAAATAATAAAAGAACAAGACAATACTAAATAAGTATTCTGTTACATCAGAGTTCAAAATCACAGGAAATATTTAAAACAACGTTGCAGGACAGTCTCAAATTAATGGGTTCACTTTATAATTTTGAAATACTGAAGTACCGAATTTCAGTATTTCGAAATCATAACGTCGAAAACTGAAAATCTCGAAAGTGCATAATCGCAAATTTGAATATCTCAAATTTGTGGTTATAGCTTATGTTATGTGGCGTGCGGTGTTAGGAGTGTATTGTGTATGAATCTAGGTGCAATTGAAGGTAAGTGAGTGTTTTGTAAGGGTTTTGTGTGGGGGTTCGACTGTGTCTGAATGATTGTAAGTGTTGGATGTGTTGATGTACGTATATGTGTGATGTTTGTGTGTGTGCAAGGGACTGTGAAATGTGTGGGTGTGTGTTTCCTTTTTGTGTTTGTGCGATCTTGGAGTTAGTATATATAAGTAGGGGGTGTGGTTTTGTTTGTTTGTGCTTTTGTGTTTGTGTGTTTTGTGTTTGTTGTAATGTAGGTTGGACGATATATGTTTTGTGTGGTGTATGGTGTGTATATGTTTGTGATTGCGTGTTTCACGATTGTGTGCTGTCAGGATTATGGACGTTCGACTTTATGATTTTGAAATACTGAAATTCGGTATTTCAGTATTTCGAAATTATAAAGTGAATCCCAAATAAATACATAAAACATCTAAACTAATCTTTACTATATTCCTAACTATATCTAAAATAGTCACTAAGCCCTAGAAACTTACAGCAAGGCAAGTGCAGAAGGTGGTAATGAGTGGATGTTCTTGCTAAGTCCAAGACAAAATACAAAAATGCCCAGTATCTCTCTGAGAGAGTTCTTAAATGAATATCAAATATTATTGCTAGGTAAGCTTGGATGACATCACTTTTTGTCACCTGACTTTAGTTCTCAGGCTAAACCCCCGGAATGTAGCATTTGACATCTCCTTGTGAAAAATATATATTTCTCATATGTTTGCAGATCTTGGAAGTCGGAAAACAATAAAATACTTTTACATTTTAAACCTAGTAAGTACTTCTCTTTCAAGACAATACAAAAAACTTTTAACTCCGGACATTGTGTCTGCTTTTGCATTGAAACTGAGAGGTAAAATCTCTTGTTTATGGCCCAGCTATAAAGTAACCTAACCTTAATTATTCTTAAGTTTTGCAAGTTAACCTTCTATGTTCCTGTAGGGTACACTTTGGATATATGTTTGAAGCTCAGTATTGTACAAACCATGTTAAACATATACTTTTGTATCAGCAGTACACATAGCATACAGTTCTAATACATATAATTATTTACAAAATTCTAGATAGCTGGGCTGGCAGTATTTCCTTCTGTCACACTTCTATATAAATCATATCAATATTCACAAGTGACATAGAATTATTTACAAAATTCCAGATAGTTGGGCTGGCAGTGTGACACACACACACACACACACACACACACACACACACACACACACACACACACACATACACACACACACACACACACACACACACATATATATATATATATATATATATATATATATATATATATATATATATATATATATATATATACACACACACACATATATAGATAGATATAGATATCCATCTATCTATACATACATATGAGTTTATTAAGCAATGACCCACGTCTGGGTGTGGGTAATGCTGGATTTACCCACGGTTGGTGTGCTTTAGCCACTAGGGCTAAGCCTGAGTGGCCAAACCAAGACAACCGTGGGTAAATCCAGCATTACCCACACCCAGAAGTGGGTTATTGCTTTTATACAATGACATTATTTAAGAAAAAAAATACTTACTTTTCTTAAATAATGGCATTGTATAATGCCTTCGTGCTGCCCTTCCGCAGCTGTCTGGTATTCTGCGGTGGTTCTGATGTACTGCGCATGCGTATGCTTACACAGTACATCAGAGCTGTGGTTGGAAGCAACGGAGAAAGCAAGATCTTCATTGCTTTTTACAAAGTGTCTCACTATGTTAAAGGAGTTTAACATAGCGAGACAGCTTTAAAAAAAGCAACGGAGAAAGGAAGATCTCCATTACTTTTTTTAAAGCTGTCTCGCTATGTTAAACTCCCTTAACATAGCGAGACAGTTTCTAAAAAGCAACGGAGATCTTGCGTTCTCCGTTGCTGTAAAAAAAAAAAGACTTATACTAATTGAAAAAGTCCAGGCGACCGGACCTTTTTCCATTAGTATAAGTTTGATTTACATCATGCACGCTGACCAATCAGCATGCATGTTTTGGAATATTAATGGGGGGTTGTTGTATAATAATTAATAATCAACAGCGAGTTTGATCAAATCACCAAGTATTCTACAAACTCATCAATTGTCATTAATCTCCACAAAATAATCACAAAATAAGTAATCACAAATATAAATCAATAGGTTACAACTGTGATTACCAAAAGTAAAAACAGTAATTTTTTAAGTGGTTGGTGCCACCTCCACAACCCAAAAAATTAAATATATTAATGCCAGTGTCACATAAACTTTCAGAAAGGGTAAACCCTTGAACCTTGAATTATGCTACGGTCAATATAATGCATTTCAACAGTTACATAATTCAACAAACTGAAACAACAATGAAAAACACCAGAAGATCAACACATGATAACATATTTATTTTTACAATAAAGGCTCATTACTATAAAGAAGAAGAAATTCCGGCCTCTGAAGTACCATTGAGTGGCAGACTTCCTATTGGCATATGCATGAGAAAAATCAGGTATATTCTGCAGAACTGAAGGAAAAGAAACATACTTAACTTTCTTTATATTTTGAACTTTCCCTCATAAAACTTCTGACTTTTTTAACAGAAAAAAAAAAACAAGAGTAAAGATTCTCTTTTCTCAGTCAATTCTCTTGCACTTCATTGATATACTGCTCAAACATGAGAAAGCAAAAGCTTGATACTCATCACAGTACATCAGCATAAAGAAGACAATGCAGTAGAAGACCAAAGTGCTATTATTCAAAGACATTTTTTAGGAAAGGTCAGCATATATCTTTATATATATATATATATATATATATATATATATATATATATATATATATATATATATATATATATATATATATATATATATATATATATATATATATATATATATAACATATATATATATATATATATATAAACAATATATATATATATATATATCTATATATATATATATTTATATAAAAACAACATATATATATATATATATATATATATATATATATATATACATATATATATATAGATATATATATATAGATATATATATAAAACAACATATATATATATATATATATATATATATATATATATATATATATATATAAAAATATGTATATATATATATATATATATATATATATATATATATATATATATATATATATATATATATATAAAAACAACATATATATATATATATATATATATATATATATATATATATATATATATAACAACATATATATATATATATATATATATATATATATATAAAACTGTTGATTGCATCTTCACTCGTTTGATTCAGCTTCTATGCTTGCATCTGCAGTTCCAGAAATACAGTTAAACCATCATCTCAGCCTTTGCTTGCTTTGTCTCCTGTATGAGTTCTCCATTCTCAACAATCTATTCAACATGGGAAATACCTGTTTAGCTAATGAGAATGGAATGAAGCGAATTGTTGTCTAATGTGTGCTTATCTGTGCTACACTCTGCTACTATCAAAAGTAGAATCCTGACCTTGGAGTCCACTTTCCTGTGACCCATCATACGGCTATGTTGGGATAGTGATATTAAGGAAAAGGAGAAGGCTGGGGAGCAGGATGTATGTGCACTGGTACTGACAATACCATGGCCCTTATCAAAAAGATAAGAAGTTCACACTGCCTTCTTAAAATCAATCAACTTTTAAAACATAAAACTTAATTTTCATGTCTACTTTTTCCTATATGTAATGTGCATAATTGCTTATTCAACTTTTCTTGTTTCTTTTGTACATTTCGTCTTGTATTTTTGCAAAACAGTCATTATCTAGTGAGATGGCTTCCCTTCCACTTTTTACAATCCCAACACCCCAGATTAATTTATCCTTTCATATTTGCCTATTCCCTTCCCAAGCAATTGCCTAACTTTACTGCACACTTTAATCAGTCTGCACTCACAATGCAACTGTTTTTGTGTATTAACCTTCCAGATACACTTATTACTCAAACATACTCTGACATTCTTAATTTTTTAAGTTTGTAACTGCTCACACCCAGTTTATTCTTCATAAATTATCGCACACAGTTTCACTTTTCATACACAATCCTTTCAAAATGTAATCCATTCATCTCTTTTTTTTTTACCAAGAACTGCCTTGACTTATTTTTCTTCTACTGTCTCACAAACATATGCATTTCTTTACAAGAATTAAACCCTCTGTCTTTTGGCCTTAGTTCTCATATCCTACATGTTACAGCAGTTAATTTCTATATCATAACATACACAATGATTTTTACAGCTTGCTCCAATTTTGGTCATTTGCAATTTGTTTTACTTGTGGCCCAAAACACATTTGTATACTTAAAGTATAAATACATCTGAAAAACTCCAGCGTATTCATCAGACATAGCCCTCCCTTCTCCACTTTCATGAATCCCACATCTCTCTCTCTTAATGAAATTTAGCATTTAACAGAAGAAGAAAGAAATTCCTCACCTGCTATACAAAAATCTGAATCTACTAGTACCAAAAATAAATCAAAGAAAATTGATGCCAGCTTGAAAAATAAAGAATAAAATAAATCTTTTAAATGGACTCTTAATTTTTTCTAGCCAATGCATTTTACTCTTATTCAGTTTTTATCTATAGATGTACTCAGCTTCTTCTAATATCAAATGTCCTTAGCTCATAACAAGTAACCCCCAGATTAGTTTACTGTTCTCAACATAGAATACAATTGGCTTTCTTGGAAGTTAATCTTTCCTTTAACCATGTCTTCAAATTTCCTTCCTTCTTTCTATACTATGTTAACATGGTTCTTGTCCCGCACTTCAACAAAAACATCAGCACCTAAATTAATAGGTTTACTAGACAAAATGTTCCCTCTTTTCTACACAAACTACTCATTCTTACTTTATCAAGTAGTGTACTTTGAATAAGAGCTAGCAAATAACTTTACTGTACTTCTATTTCCTCATCTGAAAAAAAATCTTTACAATGGACTAAATGTGCTCTGTTTGCTCTATATACACCAATATATACTGGATTTCCAAGTATCCTAATTGCTTTGCAACATTTGATTTACTATGGAAACACAAAAGTCTTCTCAACTGACCAGAAATCCACTTTATTGTAGAACACAAAAGTACTGAAAACTGAATAAGATTAAGTGCGTTTTGTTTAACACATTAGCTAAACTTCTTCAGATAATCATTTTATTTACTATATCAGGAAAAACTCTTATATTTTACATAATTAATTTTAGTCTCCATTATTAAGAAAAAAAATACTTGCATGTTATTCATAGCTTCTACCTAACACATCTCTCATATTTGATTAAGTGCACAATCTCTTAAAGTCATTCTGGCAAATCTTTACAAATCTTCTGGATTTTTTTTCATATCTAGTACCAGTATCACATTCATATTTTCTTATGATTCCCTTTTATTTGCCTTTTCTGATACTTTTAAAATATATCCTTCAGGCAACCTTCCTTCCACGCCCTCTACCCAATAAACACATCAAAAGAACTGACAAATATACTTTTACACATACTACTGAATATTTTTACTAATGCTTTAAACCTTATTACCTTATGCATGCACTTCTATTTAAAAATCTTATTCTTGTCTTAAAAATGTCTGGGTAATGCTCTTCATAAATGCCATCTTGTCCCAGACTTTTTTTTTAATGAATTACACTCTTAAAAAAATGCTGTCATCTGTTCTTGAAATTTTTTTCATTTGGTACAGCGGTAACATTGTTGCCTCACAGCAAGAGGCTCTCCCATTCAATTCTTGGCTGGAGAGTGGGGAGTGCCTTATGTGTGGAGTCTGCATATCCTCCCCGCGGTCGAGTGGCATTCCGAAAGACATGCGTGAATGGGTGTGCCTTCGTTAAAGGTTGGGCATTGAGCTGGCAACTCGGCACTGTAAAAATCTACTGCCAATCATTAGCAGACAGGAGTTCCGCTGTGGCGCCCCCTAACCAGGAAAAGCCGAAAGACAAACAACAACAACATTTATATCTTTTTCAGGTTTGTATTAACCTCTGCATTTTTGCTTTGTTTTATTGTATTCTATGTACTGTGATACCACCTGTTTCTTTATAAAGCATGAAGAAAATAAATTTGTCAAAGTTGGTTTCTCCTTACAAAATCTTTAGACATTCACCAACTGTACATGTGCAGGCTAAATTAAAGAAAACTCTTACTAATCACAGCATCTGTCCCGCACTCTCTGTATACATAAAGCTCAGCAACCATTTTCATTTCTCCTTTCCTTGAACACACAAAGCCAGCATAATCACCACATTTAGGTTAATGTAATGTACTGTATTTAAATTAGTTGTATAGAAATAAGAAAATAAACCATTAACATCAAGTTTCATTCTCACAACTGTTATTTTTTTAACAGTTTGTTTGGATGGCAAACCAGAATTCCCTAACCGAACAACCCTCTGCAGCTAATTCCCAGTCAAGGCAAAATGTATAATCCCTCCAATGTATCCTTTATCCTAGCACAGTTCCCATGGTTCATACCCAGAAGCTGTCTTCACAAGGAACATTAGAGTACCACCTCAAGATCAGGTACTAAGTAATGGAGCCTCTTTTTTGCAATTTGAATATGAGGACATTTATTGACCACTAAATTGTGAATGGATTCTGTGACTTAGCAGATAGATTTACAAGCGAGTTTTATTCACACATAAATAAATGTATATACTTAGCAGTCCTATCCAGACCCAAATACAATAGGAAATCTAAAAGCAAACTGCCTCTGTGTCCACTGATATAAAAATAAAATCTACAATAAAAAGAAAAGTAACTTATTACAGTATATAACAGATCTGAAGACCCCCAAAGTCAAGAAAAACATTGGAAATTTGACTTAGATCTATTAAGGTAATCTATGAACACAGGCCGTCCTCAGAAGCCAATGGTAATTAAAAATTATTTTTGTTTTGTTAGAAAACTAAGAAACAACATTCAACAATATGTTGGACTTAGACTAAATGGAGAAACCTGCTTGTAACTGGTAGACATTGCTAAAATGCTAGCAAATTTAATGTAAACTTCTCTCTTGGGACAACTATCCAATGCCCTATGATCCCTGTATCTGTCAACCTCCCATTATCACCACTAAACACATATACTGAAAGTGCTGTCCATATTTAAGAGCACTTCCATTATGGGAATGGATAATATACTAAGCTGTTTGATGCATAGTACTAAACTTGCCTTGGTGAAACACCTTCATAAGCTATTTAACCTGAGCCTGGATATGGGCTCAGTCCTGGAAATATAGTACCCAGCACTGGTGATGTTATTCTGTAAATGTGGTCCTACTACTTCCCTGAGAGACTAAAAACCCATTATCCTGATGAGCCTTATTATAAGGACATGGAACATATTATACCAGACTTGATTAGCACTGATATTAAAAATCTCATTTTGCTAGATCAATTTGGTTTTATAGAAGGTAGATCCTGCCTAATGTGCCTGGAAAACTTCTTTGTAAAAGCAACACAAACTGATGATGGCAGCTGCACTGGAACTGTTCAACTATTGCTGTAGAGTTTAAAAGTATTATATTATATTGTCATTGCAAACTCTTTGTATTGAACAAGTATTGGTCTTATTTTCATTTGCATCTTCTCTTCCTTTGATGGTAAATTGTATATTTGACTTTTCAATTTTAATCTTCTTTATCTGATATTGATTTCGATTATGGTATTTCCAGACTTACTTCTGCTTAGTTTACTAAGTGAAATCCCTTTAATTTCTTTAAATTGCCTGTCCCCTCATGTATTCATTTATTTTCAGAACTGTTTTGTTTATTTTGATTTGTATAAATACCTTTCAAATCTTTTTTTATACCACTGTTATCCACTTTATTTCTTTTTTTAAGACTGTGATTATTTTCCCCAGTCTGTTATTCTGCAATCATTTAATCTTATAATCTTTGATTAGATCACTTTATTATCTTTGATTAGATCACTTTTACTTCTTTCAGTATTCTGACCACCCCAGAGCATAAATCCTACAATAATCTATAACTAATTATTAATTGTTCTTCAGTTCAGTTGACCAGTTGGTGTAATATTTAAGGTCTTCACCTCTTATGCACAAGATACAAGATTCGATCCTGACATCGGGCTAATGCCTATATTAAGACTGCATGTTCTCCCTGTGTCTCTGCGGGGTTCCTCCCAAAAACATGTTGAGTGTTTCCACCTCAAACTCACTCAAGAATGGAGTTGTGGGCAGCAACACAGACTCTAGTTGGTGCCCTATAGGCAGAAGAGTTCTTCAGACTAATTGGTTTGATCATTTACTGTGCTGCACAGTATACTTAAAAACAGGATAACGTAGCTCACAGGTTGTGTGTTGTGGCAGGCCTAGTCATGCAACAGTGTAAAATATGGCTCTAGGTGATTTGGTCTTGTTGATTAATATTGCCAAAGGAGCAAGGTTATTTGCTAGTGATAAGTTGGTTGAGGACCCAGCCTACTCTGAACTACACTAGGGATCCATGCTAATTGTGGGAGCAGTGTATGTGCCCCTGTTGGACAGTGTGTTTCCATCATAAAGCCCAGCAGCACAGGGTCAGTAAGCTACTAGCCGGCTGGTTTCCAGTTGCCTAGCTTGATTGCCTGGGATAGCTCCATTGAGTGAAAGCTGGATATAAAACCAATTAACCTGCTAAACATGTCCTAAGAATTATTACACTCAGTGTAGGTCTACTGAATGGATGCAACTAGGAAGTGAATGACATGATAGTAAGGAGAGGCTGGATATCCTATACAAGATTAATTAATTATTATAATTAAGATTATATTAAGAATACAAGATGGAAGGGCAGTGCAGCAAAGCCACTTGGCTTAGAATCCAGACACTACTGCTTAGGAGGAGGACAGATTATAAGTGGTGTGGGAATTGTGATGAGGGATAGGCTTCAGAAGACAGTGAAGGATATCATCAGAATTAGTGACAAATTTATGGCAATCAGACTCCAGTGTAATGATAGTTCAATATTTATAATCTCAGCATATGCACCACAGCAGGGTTTTGATAATGGAAAGAAAAGAGTGCATTCAGACAGCAATTGCAGGAGCTACTAGATAAAGCAGGACAATGTGAGTTGGTGTTAGCAACTGATGACCTTAATGCACATATCGGGACAAACAGAACAGGATATGAGGACTGCCTGTGTCCATATGAGGGGGCAACAGGAATAAAGAAGGAGAGGCCATTCTAGACTTCTGTCTAATAAATGGCTTGGTAATGACCAACACATGATTCAGCAAGAGAGACAGTTACAAGATCACATACAAGAGTGGACAACTTGCAACTCAGGTAGACTTCCTCCTACTAGGGAAAGGACAGTAGATTCAGTCATTGCAAAGTCATGCCCAATGAAACAGTCAGCCCACAGCATAAACCACTTGATGCAATAATCAGCTGCAAGCAGTGGTCAGAAAAACTCTAAGGTTAGACCTGAAAGCTGACTGAAAAGGTTCAAAGAACTACTAAGGGTTCTAGCACCTCAGTAAGATAATGAAATAGGTTGAGGTGAGGAAGAATAGCAGCACCTCAAAACAGCATGTGTGAGGACTACAGAACAGATATACATCCAACTCAGGTTCGGAAATATGTTACATAAGGAAAGCTGGTGGTGGAATGCAAAAGACCAGAAAGTCATCAGAAGAAAGGAGAGCAGAATAAGTGTGAGACAGAAAAGACAGACAAGCTTAAGACAGAATACTGGCTGTCTAATAAAGAGGCTTAGAGAGGAGTTACAATAGCAAAGAGCAAGGTATCAGAGTTATTTTTCCAGTTTCCTGAAAGCAACTCAGTAGATGGCATAAATAAACTATATTAGGTTGCAAAACAAAGACAGAAAGATAAAGAAGGTAGGTACCCTTCCTAAGGAATGTCAACAACAACATGCTCACTAATCCACAGAACAACAAAGACAGATTGAAGGAGTATTTCCAGCAGCTTCTGAACAAAGAAAATCACAAAGAAGCTGTACTGCCACAGCCTATGATGAAAGAATAGGAGAAGCCCACCATAGAAGAATAAGAACAGCACTAAAGAAAATGAACTCATGGAATGCAGCACTGAGATGAGGTCACAGCAGATATGATAAAGATGTTGGCCAAGATAGGATTGAGGAGAAATGTCTCCTAAAAGTACTCATAGTAGTACAGAGTGAAAGGCATATCCTAGATGTCTGGAGAATAAGCATACTAGTGCGAATGTTCAAGATCAAAGGGGGCTTTCACAACTCTGGACAGTATAGAGGTTTCAAATTTCTATCACACTGCATGAAAGTTCTAGAGAGGGTGACTGATAAACAAATAATTAGTGTAGTAGAAAGTAAGATGGGAGATGAGCAATTCGGATTCAGATCTGGACATAACACAACTGCCCTGACATTTGCAGTGAGACAGATACTTGAGAAGAAGCTAGTTGTGAGGAAAGATTCCAGCTGGGCATTCCTAGATTTAGGGAAAGCATATGAAAAGGTCCCAAAAAAGTTTATTTGGCAGCATTGTGGTGGTATGAAGTCCCATATACTCCATATACTTTAGTGCAGGCTGTGTACAAGGACCCGATGACTCAAGTATGAACATTTTTCACTGTCACACAGAGGTTCAGGGGGTGAGTGGGTGTGCATCGGGGTTCAACTCTGGACCTTGTGCTGTTCATACTGGTGGACTACATTAGCACATTGATCACATGGGATAGATCACAACTTTTCTATATGCAGATGAGTTGGCATTGCTGACAGACTCTGAGCAAGAACTTCAAAGGATAGGGGAATAAAATGCAAAACTGTATGCATATGGGATGAAAAGTAAGGTATACAAAACAGTGCTGTGACCAATACTACTATATGGTACAGAAACCTGGGCAATAAAGGCAGAGGAATTGAGGAAGCTAGAGGGTATGGAGATGAAGTGCCTGAGATGTGTGGTACTATCCACACTGTGGGACAGATGAAGACATGCGGACATAAGAGCAAAAGTCAAAGTAGCTCCAATTGCAGGAAACATCAAAAAGAGCATATTATGGTGTTTCGAGTATATGTGCATGGTAGTTCGGGCACATGTGCAGAAAAGCAGAAGAAAGTCTGGTGAAGGAGATTTGGGACAGGGAGGAAGAAGGTAAGAGGGTAAGAGGAAACAGGGGCATCCAGCAAAGAGATGGATGGAGTGGATGAGAGAAGACCAGCAACAGTTGGGTATCAGTGTCGAAGAAGGTTGTAGTGTGACAATGAATAGAGAGAGATAGCGACAATTGACACGACACCCCAACCCCATGTAGAAAATGGGAAAAAAAAGAATTGATGATGTTGATGATGAAGTGCTCTTAAAATTTGAGTTTGAGCCTATCTGCTTTCCTTTAATCATTAGATTTATCTTTTTGTTCATATTTGATATTAATATCATAGTGATCCCTTTACTTGTTCTCTTTTCATCATTAGAGAAATGCACTACTTGGCTGTTATTGCACCTTCCATCTGTTACAGACAAGAAAAACATAATAAATGATATTACTGTAAAGAACAAGCAACTGACCAGGAAGTCAAAGACCACAGCAAATGATTACAGCAATGGTAGAAACCACACCAGTATGCAGTTGTAGAAAGAAACAATCCATTATTGGTAAAACCACTGTAATTCACAGTTAACTCATTCACTGCAATGGAGCTCAGGAAGTTTGCACTGTAACTTCCAATGGGTGGAGCCTGAGCCTTTTGACAGAATCAAATTATGTCCTCACATTTCAAACAAATGTTCATATCTCTGGAACCATATTGGGTTATGAAAGAAGTATAAATGCCAAACACTTTAGCACAAACTGTTTTTATAGTGATAGTATTCTTAAGGTTCCAGGTCTTAAACCAAATTTTATGTCGCCCTAAACATAGCTATTACATTTGTAATATTTTATAACAAACTTCAAATGTCACAGCAACCACTCAAGTTACACACATACTGTCAACAGCATTTTATTCATCTAGCTAAAAGCCTTCATATGAGGCTAAGGAGATCTGTCTGTGTTACTTGACTGTTGAGATATTTAGAAAAATATGAAAATTATATGTATATAAATTAATATCATATAAACAACAGGTAATATCTATTTACCTGCACTAGACAGAGTTCAAATATTAATGCAATTGAGTTTGCCATTGTGTAAACTTTAAGACAAAATTGTTTAAAACCTTGTACGTAGCATGGTTTTGGAATTATTCTTGCAAATATGAACAAGCAATATTTGATGCCTAGAGGCAGCAGTAGGAGTTAACTGCAAATACACCTGGAGGCATCACTCAGATGCATACCTCTCAAGTGTACCTCATTACAAGGAATGTTCCTTATTCTGGGTCTTAAAATGTTCATGTTCCTTAAAGTTCCACATTGCAAGGGTCTGTCACACATTCAGTGTTAGCAATATTTCTTTCTGATATCCATGGTAAATAGTACTGAATCATATTATTTCACCAAAAGAACTTTTTATAATTATAAAGTAACACATTTTAACCATCCTGTGACTTTGTAGTTGAAGCAGGTAATAAGCTGTTGGGAGGTGTTCCGCATTTTGCTAATTTGTTTCACATTATGGGGGGCAGTGTTCCTCATTTAGGAGATGGAAGGTTGAGAGCTATGCTCAGAAGTAATGAGTTAAACGCTTCCATCTAAAGGTCTAACATAGACTTCTTCAGAACCATGAAAACTCCTCTAAACACTGAATTTAAGAGCTGAGATAAGTAAAACCACACCCCCAGAAATTGTCAATCAACAGGCAGGCTCAACAATGCCTGAGAAAGTTCTTAAAGGTATACACATACCAAAAAACACTACCACATTAAACCAAGTAAAAATGGCTAAAAACAAATCTAGAATGCAAAATACTACAGAAAGCCATAACAGTTATAAAATGTTGATCAAACTATGTTGGCTTTTCTTTTAAGTTCACTAACAATGGAAATGTTGTTGTGTCTTTCGGCTTTTCCCGGTTAGGGGTCGCCACAGCGGAACTCCGGTCCGCTAATGATTGGTAGTTGATTTTTACATGCCGAGTTACCAGCCCTGACACACAACCTTCAACGAAGGTATGCCCATTCATGCATGTCTCCATGCAGAAGACGCTCTAACTGAGAATTGAACCGGACAGCGTCTTACTGTGAGGTGACAATGCTACCACAGCACCACCACCACGGCACTCTCACTAACAATAAAAATATAGTAATTTAATCCAGGTGGATTTGCTGTGTCTGTAGCCAGCTGCCAATACATCTCACAATGTAGAAGTCTGTTTTCCTAATAACCAACAAAGGCACCTGCTTCCACCTGTTCAAGCCCCCAAAAAGTGAAATTCTTGAAATTGGAGCATGTACATGTCCCTTTTGGATATACTATAATAGTGTTGGCATATCCTTTTGTTGAGTGCATATTTAATCTTACCAATGTAGAAGACAGGGCATGATGTACATTTTGCCAAGTAGACTAACATACTCTGTTCAGCAACTGAACTTACCACAGATGTTATACCCTTAATTTGTTCTATTATGGCACCTTCATAGTCGGTTTCAATATAAGTGCACTAATGGCAGCATCCACATTTTGTTGTAGTCCAAGAGTCACTTTGTCTGGAAACAATCAGTTTCTCCAATAACCATTTTATTTCAGGCTTATTCTTAAAGGTTAATTAAGAGAAATCAGGAAGATTTTGTTTGAGTCCTTTATCACAATGTAAGATGGCCCAATTTCTCTGCACTACTTTTTGGATGTCTTTAGAGTCCAATGAGTAATGTAAAACATTATTGGTGTGGCCAAAAGCATCCTTGCTTTAGTGAGTTTTTGACAGTTGCCTTAATATTACCAAAACCATACCTAATAATAGGTGCATATCTGTTGTCTCTGCCTGTCTACACATCTTGTGAAGATTATCAAGAAGAGTTTCAGGATGCACTCTCTCCAAAAATATAGATTTTAGGGTGTCAAAATGTGTTAAACAGTTATCATCAGATGTCAGCTGAGAAAGTTCGATAAGTTGACTTTTCACAATACCCTTCTTTTGATGGAAAGGGTGACAGCTGGTGTACGACAAAAAAAAGAATTACAGAAGGTGGACTTCCTGTAAATCTGTCTTCCTGTAAATCCGTGTTTCCATACCACCATACTGGTCTTTCTTGATTTTGATGTCCAAGTAGTAGATCTGAGCTGAGTCAACGTGGTGGGTAAATCTTAAAAAAAGTTGTACTTGACTGGAATTCATCCATGAAAGTAGCCAATTGTGTCTCTGTACCTGACAAAAGGATAAGTAAATCATCCAAATGGCAAAAATACCACACACATTTTTTGAATAAAGAGAGCTTAAACAAAGTTATAAGTTCCCATATCAGCAAGATGATATTTGCAAAGGTGGGGGTGCATGCAGCCCCCATAGCTACACATTTCAGCTATTTGTAAAATTCCCCATCAAAGTAAAAAAAATGTTGCTCAATACAACCTCTATGAAATCACAAACAAGTGTGGTGTCTGAAAGTGTAGGAGAACTGTATTGCCCCACCATTTCATCGAACCATAACAGACCTTCCTTATGGGGAATCTCAGTGTCTATAGTCTGGATGTCACAAGAAGCCTTGCAAGGAAAAGCACAGAAGAAAACTGCAAGAAGCAGCATCTGCATGGTGCTCTGTAACTGAATGCTCAGCTAACTGCACGCTTTCAGCTAGCTACCTATGCTAGAAATGCTGACATCCAACAGGAGTTTAAAACCCAGTACAGAAGTGGTTATAGGTATAAAAAGCTGATCATAAAAACATAACACAAACATTCCTCTTAATACTAACCACTGGCACAGCAATTGAGTGAAGTTATGTTGTAGTTAATCTGTTTCAGAAGTTGTTAATAATACCCTGAGCTTGCAAAATGAGCAAACTATATTCATTTATTAACAGGCTTAGTGCACTCTAGTTTGCAGGGTGGAAATAGCATGTCCTGGTATGCTTAAACAGAATGTACAGAGGTTCGTTGAATCCACCCAATAAATTACACAACTGAATGAAGCTATGTTGTATTTAATCTGTTTCAAAATTATTTATAGTATCCCGAGCATGTACAAATCAGCAAACTGTATTCATTTATTAACAGGCTTGGTGTGTCCTAGTTTGCAGGGCAGAAATAACTCATCTTGGTATTTATAAACAGAATTTAAAGAGGTTTGTGCATCCACCGAATAAATTACACCAGTACTGACATTCCACCCCCTCATCCTAGCCAAATTTATGAGAAGGCAGTAGAGGTGCGATGACAAGTCTTTTTTAAAACAGATCATGGTCTCATTTGGAGTTTCCCAGTCAACAATAAACTAACTAAATAAAATGCATTCAGTTTCAGCCTTAACTTGTTGATGGATAACTGTGTGCAGTTTCATATTTTTGAATTTACCGTTTTATAAAAAACAATGGAATAACTGGAGATTGGAAAACTGGGAGAACAGAAGTTTGAAAAAGGCAACATTTGGAGGTATTATATGAGTGGGATAACGTGCAATTATTCCAGGCAAAATTTCAGGCTGGGTTACCTAAAGATGGGACATGGAGAAGGATTAAATAAGGGAGATGGAGGTACATGAGAATAATGTGAGATAAGAAATAGTACTGTTAAAAGAATAAAGAAGAGAATACACTGTCACTAATGCTATAGGTCCTTTTGTTGAGGAAGGGCAGCTCAGATCACTCATGTTACAACAATGAGCAGTAATTATTTAGGTTCCATGGGACTCTAACATCTAAATAAAAGAGTAAGCAGGACACACAGACAAACCAATTAGTAAAAAAATTACAAGAAAATCCTAACCAGGCTAGAGTTTTCAATGTGTGATTCCTTAAAACCTCTTGTAAATGAGAGTAATGAGAGAGATGAACATGATCCCTTAAAGACATCAGGTGCATCAACTATGTAATAGTTCTGAATGCCCATGTCTTCTTTCTTCTTTAAATCAGTTATAGGACAAATTCAGGACAATAAAGCATAACCCAGCTAGCTATGAACATGCCTGCTTTGGTGTTATGACTTCATTAGCACAGCATAAGTGATTGCTTAGCAAATCTTTAGAAATGCAGTGTTGTCATACCCAGCTGGCATCCATAACCATTAAGGTGTCTGCAAAATATTCCATCTAACAAATAAATAAAAGAGTAAACAGGACACACAGCCAAACCAATTGGTAAAAAAAAAATCACAAGAAAGTCTTAGCAAAGCGAGAGTTTTAACTCTGTGATTCCTTAAAACCACTTTTAAAAGAGGATACTGGGACATGTGCAAATGACCCCCTTAAGGACATCATGTGTTTCAGCTATATGGCAGTTCTGAATGTCAATTACTTTTTTATTTTTAAGTCTGTTAGCAGCTTGTGGGGTTTGGCTTAATTGGTCTGAATTTGTCCATTAACAGACTTAAAAAAAGTCATTCATTTCATTTGTAGTTCACACATACTGAATATGAAATTGTGTTATACTACAAGGAAAACCATCTACTAGGAGTACTTGCTGATAATTAAAGTTTGAAGTACAAACTGTCACTGCAGCTATGTCTTCCACGTATACTGTTAGGCAAACCTAATTACATGGCAAAATATTCAGCACATGGTATTATAATGAGTATGCCCCATTTTTCTTTTTCCACAAGACAGACTTTGATGAACCCTGAAGTACAAGAATTAATCAGCTGCTGGAACATAAGTTAAACATGACCTACTTATTATATTTTGTTTGTTTCTTGTGGTTTATATTCTACAACTCTCTGCTGCGGTTGCCTAGCCTGTCATATATCTCATTATATAATAGTTAAACTGATTTTATGAAGTCAAATTATGTTGCTTGGGTAAAAAAAAAAAAACAGAAAAGGTAAAATGGCTACCTAACAAAATGTTACGATACCAAGTCTCAAAATACAGAAATATTAAAACATTGATTTTCTCCTTTCAACTTTTTTTTTTGCAGAGGTCAACCCCCTGCAATCCTGATGTGGGGAACAAGCAATGCACACCCCTCCAGCTTATATATTTCAAATCTGAGATTACAATATATTCGATAAAATGCAATATTCCAAGAAATAGCAGTCACAGACTTAATACATGTAAGTCCACAGTTTTAGTCATTTAGTCTCCAAATTCTGGAACGTTGCATTGTGGGTCTCAGCATTTCCAATGAGTAAAACTGATCACGTGACTATATGTGTGCATTGTCATCTGGCAATGCACAGCATGCATTTTGAAAATGTCTTCTAAACTCTACTTGTGAGAGTTTATTATTTTGTTTTATTTACAGTAACTTGGAGGCTCTTATCAGTTCTAAAATACAATGTTGATTACATTACTATTTTCATACCGCCTTAAAACCCACTCTTAGCTCAAAAACAACCCACGTGAAAGACATTATAACATTTTATGATTACAATTGGAAATAGTGATTCTGCAATGCAACAATACCAACTAACTTGAACATAACCTGCTAAACCTGATAGACTTCTTTGAAGCAGTCACCAAAGCCGTAGACGAGGGTAAGGTGGTTCACACAGCCTATCTAGATTTTACCAAGGCTTTTGACACCATCCCACCCCCTGGAATTATAGATAAACTCACTAAACTAGGTATAAATCCCTATGTCATAAGATGGGTTGCCAACTGGCTCTCTGACAGAACCCACACTGTGACAGTAGCAGACTCCAAATCCATCTTCAGACCAGTGACAAGTGGAGTATCACAGGGTTCAGTCCTGTGTCCTCTCCTGTTTGGTATCTACTTTTCTGAAGTACAGGCTAACAAAGTTCACAGATGACTGCAAACTAGGAGCCATAATTGAAACACACAATGTTGTGGACATCCTACAAAAGGTCTTCATTGAGACAGATGCCTGGCATCAAAGCCATGGCCTGAAGCTCAATGCCAAAAAGTGCATTGTCATCCCCTTTGTTAAAAACTCTGTACCCATGAGCTACCACATAGGTGGTAGTCTACTTAACACCGAAAGTGTGATAAGATACCTTGGGACACAAGTGGACAGTAGTCTCTCCTTTGATAATCACATTGCCACAGTAGTCAGGAAATCCTTCTACGTGGCACACCTCATCACAAAAGGTTTCTCATCCAGGAAAAAAGAGGTCATTATTCCCCTCTACTCATCACTCATTAGACCCATTATAGAGTACAACGCCCCTCTTTGTATTTACCTCACAAGACATCTACAACAACTGGAAAGGCCACAGAAATACCTCACAAAAAGGATTACTGGTCTCAAAAAGATGCCCTATGCAGACCGTCTCAGAAAACTCCAGCTTTACTCCGTCGCATATTATCTACTCAGAGGCGATCTCTGCCTAACATACAAAGCAATGTCAAACCCAGAACTGATGGACATGCTCCACTTAAAGAAATCCCGCTCCCTCCGAGCTACACGCTCTAGGGACCTAAACCTTTTCACCATCATAAACAGAACATGCTGGAGGAATAGATTCCTGTACCAAAGACTTCCCATACTCTGGAACAAACTACCTATCTGTATCAAACAAAGCTCCTCATTAGCACTCTTCAACAAAAATCTTGATGATTGGATGGGAAATAGGAAATTCACCCCATGTATCACCTCTGTGGCTCTGCTTGACAGGGGCACAGGAAAATAATTTTCTTGGGTGGTGAAAGCCAGGGTACCTTTTTGGCTAGGCTTATATAGGCCCTAGGGCCAATAGCCTAGTACCTACCTATGAACCTATAAAACACCTACTGCATAATCTACTGAACTAGCAAAACATTGACTGATCACCCATCACATACATCAGCATAACATCATCTCTGTCCTAAGTCCACATTCAGCCGACTTCCATAAACATGTATAATGTATGTACTACAAGCAGCATTCACACATTCACCTTCCAACATACCTCTATAAACAATTACACACTACAAAACAAGGAGCTATTACCTCACACTAACACAAACATGATCCCTACAACCATGCTAATCTTAAAAATACAGTAACGCATCTCTTGACCAATGTTTAATATGGAGACTTTGTTTACTATACCACCTAATGTGGAAGCTCAATCCCTACACCCACTTACTTATATTTATATATATATATATATATATATATATATATATATATATATATATATATATATATATATATATATATACCACTCCGTCTCACAACGGCAATCAAAGGCAAAAAAACACAACTGTAGTATAGTAGACTAACCACAACTATAGCAAAATCTGATCTGATTACCTTTAGATGAATGATATCACCTCAACTACCAGTCAAAATAATGAACATTTGAGAAGAAAAACTGCTGCTCATTATTCAGATTATTTACCCACTGACTAAAACAATGAAAGCACTTCTGAATGGACATATTTATGCATAAATAAGAATATCAGTATTTCAGTAATACCTATATCTTGGTAACACTATTTGGTATGATTATCATAATTAAGCAGATATCGCTGAAAGAAGATTAACAAGATATTAAAACTTGCCACAACAATTGATTAAAAAATTAAAATGTAACTTCAAGGCAAACTAATATGTTTTGTCTTTCTGGATATATTTCTATTACGTATGTGTGACTTAAAATATAGGTGATTAGAAATACATGTTTTTTCTGGGTTCTTTAGTTAAAGTTAGATAGCTGTGTTTATTCAAGGCTATATTATATGCAGTCTCTCTGCTTCTTTATTTAAAATGAGATAGCAGTGTTTAGACTAGGGTATATATATTAAAAAGACTGCTAGCACTTTTACACAGCTGCATTCATTGACTACATATAATAAAATATGATTAGTAATTCAAAGGCAATTTGTGTTCTTGTAATGGTGTGTCAAAGTAATGCTACTTATATGCAGTATTTTAAGAACTGCAAATAAATATGTGCATTTCTACTATGATGGACTTTAAAATGAATGGTTATTATTACCTCTTAGAATACCTATTTTGCCACAAAGCCTTTCAAACATTACAAAATTGCTTTAATGGTCATCTGACTGGTAATTTACTCGCAGCTATCTCTCTTTGCTTCTGACAGTAATGCAGCTCACTCTTTATGATAAGTTAAAACATCTGTTATTGATACTGTTGTGTACCATACAGAAAATATATCATTCAACTTCAACGTGAGACAATTATTACTAGGATTATTTATGACTTAGACTTTTGTCTCACTCTTAAACAAAACAAGAATGCGTATGTTTGTAATGCAGATATTTGTTTTTTTTTCAAAATGTTAAACAAGTACCCCAAGAGTTTGATCTCCCTTTTTTAAACTGGCATACCGACATTGTGAGATCAGCTGCAAAAACATGTTTTACACAATTAAAATTCATAAAGATTTATGTGATACTCTCGATGCTGAATCTATTATGTGATTATACAGTAATTGTTTATTTGGTGTATAATGCACAGAGTTAATGAGCAGCAGTGCTTGTTACTAATAAAAAATACAGGAATAAAACATAATAAAACAAAGACAGGAATAAAACATAAAAATAAAGACAGAAATAAATCATTGAGAACTGTGGAACGTAAGCAGCTTCGGTTTTATACTTCACTATTAGAATGTTTTCCATGATGTTTTGCATAAAAAACAAGCACCGAGACAATTTTTTTATATCATTTTGCTGGAAGGAGATAATTATCCTACCTAATCTCCCATTCAAACATGTTCAACCTTTTAAAACATTACCAATATTAGTAGACATGAAAACTTCCTTTGTGTTTGGCAGATCACACTCCACTAATATGTAATATTAGATTCAGAACTGTCTCACTGGAAGGATTCCTCAGCTAATTTCTGAAACCTTGTACTCAGCAGCAGTTATATTTATAACAGGGTCACCGCAAGGTTCAGTTTTAGCCCTGTGCTGTACTTGGTCTTTAATACTTATCTAGTCTTTGCCTTAACACATTTCCTTATAACCACACGTGCAGATTATTTGGGTCTATATTACAACATCAAAATGCTGTAGCAGCAAATACAAAAAGGCCAAGAATTCAGTGAAATCCATTTCCGTGATTCATTGAAAACGTGTTGGGCAAACAAATACTTGGCCAGGGATGCTACAAAACCTAGTTTACCTAAACCAACCCCCCCCCCCCCAACTAAATATACCAACTCCGAGATTGCACTACAGTGGAGAAAAGGGCAAAATTGTATAGTTGGCCAAGCACATCTTTGCCCTGTAAGAATTCAGCAAATCGCAGAAATGGATTTTGCTGACTACATGTCGACCTTTTTGCATTCGCTGTTATGGCATTTCAACACCATAATATAGACCCGATTATTTACTTCTGTAGAAACTTGCTGAGACCAGTTTGCATCTCCAATTAGAAATGCAAAAAGAGTTCAGTAAACATTGGTTTTGTTACATAATAATATGATAACAATAAAGATTTTTAGGGACTCTACAGCCTACAAGTAAAGGAAAAGTTAAATGAACTGATTCACCAGGTCCAGCATGACAAATGCAAAGCATTATGGCTTGGCCCTGAATTTTCTTTGAAAGCAATATGTGCAAGGTACTTACACAACTCATATGAAGCTATGAACTGTTCAACCTCTACAGTCAGAAAAAAGAAAAGCTCTGAGTATTAATATTTTCATATCAAAGTAGAACTTGTCTCTAGTGTTTCACTTATCTCTGTATAAACATTCTACAGGCTTATTGACAGCAAGTCTTTAAGGATCTACTCCTTTTAGAAATATTAGAATATCACTGCTTGACTAAAAAAAAAAAATCTAGACCAGGATAACATCAATAGCCAATACTGTTGTTAGCCCACCTGAATTTTAAACTTATCCATCTAGGCCACTGCTCCCCTTTAACGTAAAGGTTGAAAATGTCAGACATTTAGTTATTCCTGTTAGCACTTAAGATCAAAGTACCATAAGTACAAAGATGCAAGCCTTCAGGCTGCCTGCAGGAGAAAAAAGCCTTATTGGATATCCTCAGGTGCACACTTTCCTCAAATGAAAAAAATGAACAGAGTTATGTAGGATTCTGAAGAAAACTGACACATATCTAATTGCAACCTATTCATATAACTGTTAAAGAATCAATCAATCAATAAATAAATAAAAAAGCAGTATCTTTCTTACATTCTGTGAAAATGCTGAGAATGTGACTGATTATTCTAATCATTTTATTTTTTAAATTTAGGTTGGTCATTGTATGTCTTGTCATAAACCGATGTATGCTTTTTCAAATAATGTTACTTCTTCTGTATGCTGTAATTCCACCTTTGAACTTATTATATTTAGTACTGCTTATGGCCTGGGTTGTGCTGAGACAGACACACGATCCATCACCTGTCCAGTTAAAAATACGTAAATAAAAGTCTCCCTCTATCTCCCACATCCCTACTATCCTTCTCCTACCTGCTCCATGCCCAATTGAATGTGTCTGTGTATTCCCTCCCCACCATACTATTCCATTCTCTGGGTTCACAAGACACAAAGAAGTGCTTTTGTATAGACAGGAAATTGTTTGTATGCCTGTTATGTAACCTGTGTTCCCTTCTTCTTTCATTCTTGCTCATTATGACTCCTTGACTCCTACATATTTTCCTGTGGTGAAGTCATTTTACACATTGGTGTCATGTACTCTGTAGCTCTTCTCGTTACTAGCGAGGAGGACTCTCCTCACTAGTGGTCATGCTCTGTCTCCTCCATCCCAGAAATACTTTTTTAAACCATTCTTCTCAACACCTTCTAACACTCTGATACTCCATCCTTTATAACCCGTCAAAGTGCACATGATGTTCATAGCATAGCCTCATTACAACCCAATACAATAAGAAACATTATTCATTTATTTTATATTTGTTGGGCAGCCACGGTGGTGCAGCGGTTAGCGTTGCCACCTCACAGCAAGAGGTTCTCCGGTTCGATCTTCGCCTGGGGTGCCTTCTTTGCAGAGTCTGCATGTCCTCCCCATGGTCGCTTGGGTTTGCTCTGGTTTCTTCCCAAAGACATGCTTTAGGTGGATTGGACACTCTAAATTGGCCCTAGGTGTGAGTGTGTGTGAGTGCCTTCTGTGGAAGGGTGGGCGCCGGGCTGGCAACTCAACACTGTAAAACTCCACTGCCAATCATGAGTGGACAGGTGATCTGCTGTAGTGATCCCTAACCAGGAAAAGCCAAAAGAAGAAGATTTGTTGACCGGGTTAGTGTGACTGAGCCAAAAGCCCTTTTTCAGCAGAGACCTGGGGAGAAAAGCTCCACAGGGTCACATGAAACAGTTTGAGAATGATTAAAAAACAGTTTTACGATTGTCATTTATGTAACAGTAGGTGAAACAGTATTAATTTAAAAAGCAAAATATAGTAGATAACATAAATACCGTACAGATGATTTGGAATGAAATGAAGGCTATAGTAAGTAAGGGGCATGTGAGCTAGAATGGAAAGAAAGGAGGAGAGTAAGAGCAAAGGAAAAAAGATGAACCGTAAAGAATTTTAATTGCTTCAGATCAGCACTGCTAGTAGCTGGAGGCAGTAATGAGAATTACTTAGCTTTGTAGAGAGTAAAATTGAACAACTGAGGAAGAATCTAGTTAGAAAGGGAGAGTAAGTGAGAATAAAATGAGAACAGGTTGGATTTAGTATGAACGGTGATTGAGAAGGAGGCTGTGAGGGAATGAAATTAAGGAGGCTCTGTTCAGGAGCAGGACCGATGGTTTATTAGGCGATTTTTAGTAGCAGCCTTAAATTGTTTTGGGTTGGTAAGGGTCCTACTATCTCGAAGAAGTTTATTCCAGGTGATGTAGGGGTGGTAGCCATATAAGTTGCACGTGAAGGTGATTTTGGGTTTGTAGATCTGGAGCAGATTTTGGTTACAGCTTTGTAGTTGTCTAGTGGGACATTACTTTTAATGTCTGTATTTCTCCTACAATGATGCGCACTTATGTTATTTTCCCTTTGGCAACGATTCTGTTATTTTGCTCTAGGTTGTTCAGCCAAGCCGTACTAACACCTTCTAGCTCTTTCTCATACTTTTATATAATCAGTTAAAGTGCCGTAGCTGATAGATCGCACCGAGGGTATTGTGCCACATGCATTTCTTTTCAATTATCTGCACTGAGCCACGACTCCATCCTTTTGATTACTTCATCAGCTTTTCCAAGTCTTTTAGACATCCTTGTTAACATGAAAAAATTATGTTTGTGTTACATGTACATATATTTATCAGTAACAGCATCAAGTAGAGAAAGAATAACAATGCACATGTGCTATAAAAAAAACTGAATTCAGTCAGTTTGGTTTACTTTGATTGAGGGGTAAGTCAGATAGTAACTCAGACATATTGATCATTTAAGTAAGAGGCAATTACTCTGGCATACAGACAGCAAAAGGAAGATTAAAAATACTAATGAGCTAGCATTGCAAAAATCAGTCTGCCAATATAATGACAGAGCAGAGGCATTATGCAATTACTTATGAATGACAACAGTTCTTAAGCACACCATTTGCTTGATCACTTGCAAGCTTTATCCTTATCTCTAGTAAATATAAAAAACAAATTTCATATTTGAAGATGAAAACAGTGATGCTAAACTGATAAAGAAAATAGTGCATGCCATATTTCAGAATCTGCAAATAACACATTCAGGTAATCATCAGTGACTCCTTTCTCCATACTACTTTTGTTAATACTACCTTGCAGTTTTTTTAGCTAGCTCTTATTATAACTGCATGTAGGCTGATGTAACTTACTGCATTCTGTAGGTTGAGTTTGCAATTATTTCGGGGAGTATGTAGCAAAACTCATACTTCCATGTGTACACTGTATCAGTATGGCATTACATTTGTAGATAGCTCCCATTCAGCCCTCACCTTGAGTTAGTGTGCACCCTACCACATGCAAAGTATTAGCAGAAGTGCAGAAGTCCATTGAGCTAAATGAGCAGAATGCAGTGAGTATCAGCCAAGCTTCATCTTTTATCTTTCTCACAGTCCTTATATGATTTGACCACCACAATCTGTGCCACGTTTTGAAGGCAGGGAGTAACATCATCATGAATCAATCTGCTTCTTAATGTCTGTCTCGGCCAATGCAGCCTCTGCAGTTTGGTCCATCAGAAACACATCACATAATACTAGATGTTGTACTGTTAGACATGCAGAGACAAACTCATTGGCTGATGATTCATGTGCATCTGCAGAACTTGAAGGAATCCAGGGCACATCAGTGGCATCTTTGACTGTGAACCTTGTCACATGTTTGCATGGTTATCCCTGTGGATTTGCTCTATTGCCATCATCCCCTCACAGCCACACTCCATTCCCAAATTTGGATAATATGTCATCCACCTTGGGACTACTGAATGATCCTGTGGTTGATGACTTCCATCCAGAGAAATGACTCTTCAGTGTGATTCCTTGAAGCAGAACTCTCAGTAGGGCACCCCATAGAACAGCTCATGGGATATCCATAGCATACTCCAGCAACACCCCCATATAACAATATGGAGGACATATTCTTGACCACCCCATGTTTCTCAATTGCCTGACCTTATGTAATATTCCATGGAATATCATGTAGGGAAATATGGTGGCAATTATTTACTGATGCTAACATTCCCCCTGGATTAAATGATTTCATATCTATCAAACCTCTGTTGGATAGAAGAAGATAATCACTTTTTGCATCATCTTCATTTTTGCATCATCTATATTATGTATATTATGTTTACATACGTGTGAATTTTATATCACATTTTACATTCATTTTATATGGTGTTATGTCTCTTTAAGAATGGTCGACTGTTTTTAAATTGTTTGGCGCCATTTCATGTATTTAAACAGTTTGTAGGAATGATTGATTGTTCTGAAGAAGCTCACAATTTTTGTGAGTGAAAGCGCTTAACATTTTATTATGTGAAATAAAATCAACCATTGGTTTTACAGAGTTTCAGCAGTGGAGCTGGTTTCAGAGTTGTCGTGTAGTGGAACTGTTTGCTGTGGAATTGTGGTGGTGTTGTTGTGTTTCAGAAGGGGTGTTACATAGTAGTGTGGGAGACTCCTTGAATGTGATAGGGTATGGCATATTCTTAGCCTCTGTATTTGATGAGTATGTCTTGAGTGCTTCAGTATTTACATGTTTCCTGCTATTGTTTGTTGTATCCACTGTGACATGTGCAGACTATAGCGGTAGGCCAAAGTAATACTTTTTTGTCTGTGTAGCAGTGTGGTACTACCTTATACAGCATATCAACACGCAATGCACTGTACTGTACTGCACTGCATTGCATTGCATAGCCTGTTCTTGTTTCATCATGGTAACATCTATGGGTTTTCTGTATAGTTCTGCCCTTTGCATGCTATTACATTACCAGCATCTGTACCGAGCATTATTGCAGTCCCTGTGTTAACCTGTACTGGGCTCTGGTTCCATGGGGTTGCTATCCAGTCCCACCATCCTACTTATCACTTTCATCAATAGACAAGGTTGGTTATGGTGTTGGTGACTGGGGTGGTACTGATTGTCTGAATACCACCTGGGTAGCCTACTTCCTGATAATCATGTTGCGAAGCATAGTAAACATAACAAACATCTTACTGATCTTGTCAGGTAAATACTACAGTGCCAGACAGTTTCAAGGCATCAAAGAAGGCCTTAGTCAGCCCTGGTCTTGACATGGAGGCTACTTGAGGGGCAAGGTACAGCACTGCTACTCATAAGCAAAGTTGTACATTATTGACCACTGTGATTTTTATACTTGCCAAAATGATGCACCTTGTAAAATGTCCTGGCTTGAAAAGCAGCAGTGAAAGTCACATATGCCATATGTTGATGAGTGTCTTGTAAAATATACTGCACTACATATTTATGAGAACTGTGAATGTCGTCCACTAAATATTGCAAGTTACATCTGAGGCTGCATGAAAATATTTATGTCTGTTATTTAATACTGATATTCATGTGTGTCACAGTGTGGAATGTGATTCGTCTTCATGCATATTGGCTGTACTGGGAATGGTAGAGGTTTTCACTTACCCCCACAGTTGTGCAACTGCAGAGTTAATACACATAAGAAAGGTTACAGTGGGCAACACCCCGCCCCACATGGAGGTGCAGTGGACTTGCCTCTTGAAATATCACTTGTTTTGGAGAAGACTATGTTCAGTATTTGTACTTTACTAAAGTTGTAGTATGTTGTTCAGTTTTACACATTTCTAATTTCAGAGTTATTAGTTTCAATATATTGTTAGGAGCTGTGTGCTGTATTGTTGCACATTGCCAGTGAGCAGAACAAACATATTTGTTACATTTCTTGCACTTTTGTAGAGTTTGAAAGTTAAACTGTTTCCACTTTTCCTGTAGTACTTAATTACATTGTGTCTGCCAATTTTACAGGACTGTAGTATCTAGATTGTGTGGTTTCCCTACATTTGAGCTCTAAAACCAGCATTTTTACATTAAGAGAGTTATTTTACTATACATTGTGGCAGAAATGTGCTGTAGCAAACCTCTCTGAGTTGAGGACTGCTGGCTGAAAGCTTACTATGTGTTTTCCTAACTAGTCTATAGGCCTTGCTGTTTTAAACCTTGTTTTTTCTGATTCTATATAAGCCCAGTGTTTGTGCTAAGCTGCTGTCTGTTCAGAGATGGTTAGCAGTGCCCTGTATAGATGCAAATGTTTTCAAGTTAAAATTTCCCTTAAAATAACTCTCTGCAACCTGCTGCTAAATGGGCATCTGAGTTGTACACAGAACAACATCACCATGTTGAATAGATGCTGTTCACCCTGAGTAGAGCACCAATTGTTTGTGCATGTGTTATCAACCCAGTCCAGTTAAATTTACCCTCTCTTCTCCCTGGTTAAACCCATAGTAAAAAAAAATGAAACCATGGATAGACACTTACTATCTCTGTGTCCAGTCTGGTGTACATGGGCATCCTGAGGCAATACAGAAATTGTCTCATGCATACTTACAACTACTTAATCCAGAAACAAACAAAAGCAGTATGTGAGAGATGTAGTTACATTATGAAAATTGAGACACAACTCTTACATACTAACACATCAACTGGCAAACAGGTTGTCAGCAAGCACACATCATTTCCCTCACTAAATAAGGTCTCAACACATAAAACCATATATGCAGAGTTACTCACAAGTAACTTATCAGAACCTCAGAGTCCTCACATATGCTGCACTCACCTCCCCTATGGTGCCCTCAGAAACCACTTGCAAACAAAACTAAGTCAACACCAACAACTGCACACTAAAATTTACATCAAAGTGTCTCCACAAGCAAGACCCTAAGGCAAAACAGCATGCATTGAAACATCTTGGTCATAGGAGGCTTCATTGAGAGCCACATAGATGACCCCCTTACTAGGTTGGATAAAGACATTGTTACAGTCAGTTGTCTGTCAGGGATCAGCATTCATCAGATCATGCAGGTACTCAGGTCACTCAGCCACTAGGTCATAGTCCATGTGGGTGTGAATGACCTGAGATATACCTCCCTTGGCATATATGAAGAGAGACATAATGGATCTCTTTGAATATGTGTAGCAGGTAGGTACAAGCATTGCACTGAGCAGCATTCTATCCTTACCAAGAATAATATCACAATACAAGCAGAAAACTGATTGACTTCAATAATTGGCTTACCTACTGATATCATTCCAAAGGGGTCCAGTATTTATCAGCCTGGGACAACATGACCAACAGACAACGCTGCTTTTCCAGAGATGGTCTACAATTGTCACGCTAGGCTTTTGAATACTGGCAAAGCATTAACAACCCCCATAGTGCCTTTTTTAGGCAGTAGCAAACCAACACACCTACCAATGTAACAGATTTTTCTAATGCCAAGCTGGAGGTACTATTACTCAGTGCTAGGAGTCTTAACAGGAAACTGCACTCCCTGGAAGCTCTCTTCATCCTGGAGAATGCTGACATCTATGCAGTTACAGAGACATGGTTCAAGGCTGCAGGAATTACCCCATCAGTTCAAGGCTACATTGCCTACTCTTCATTCAGACCACCCTCTGGAAAGGAGCAAAAAACAAAAGGAGGATGTGTTTCTATTTACATAAAGATATAATTACACCTCAAGACTCATCAAGCAGGATGACTCCCTTGAGCTATTCCATGTCCAGCTGACCATAGGCAATATTCCCCACTATAGCATCCTTAGCTACAGGTCCTCAACCATGAACCATAAACCACTCCGCATACCTGAAGTTACTGGAATCACTTACTATTCATCCCAATACACTACTCATAGGTGATTTAACTACCCCTTCATAAACTCATAAACAAACATAATCACTAGCATGCAGGCTGAGAGATTTGTGGATTGTTTTTCAATGCAAGTGCTCTGAAACAGCTGTTCTGAACTCCCAGTAGGAGCTGACATATTCTTGACTTAGTACTAACAAATATGGGGGAGCATTGCACGCCCCAGCATAATGTCCTCATTGATAAGATTGGATCATAAATCAGTCTCCTTTGAAACAAATGTAATGGTAAAACCCCATCACATCCTAAAGCCTTCTATTAAGTGACAGCATAGGCAATTCAAAAGTTCCCCCAACCCCAAAACATGAAAGACTATGTAGAACTATACATGAATGCCCTGTACAACCACTTAAACAACTACATAGAAGTGGCAGCACCTGACGGAACTAAACCTAGGTCTATCCAGAAAAACAAGTCACCTTGGTGGACCCCCTAGCATAAACAGCTTATACAACAGAAGGAAGAAATTTCAGTCTACAGGAAAATGGGAGGGTGACAAAAGAAACAAATCCCTCCTTAGTCTGACTAGGCAAAATAAGGGAACTAGATGAACTATTCAAGTCCACAAATGCTAAATACAAGACTAAAATTGCCTCCCAAGCAAAAGATAACCAGAAAGCATTTTTTGGTTATGTCTGAAATCTTAAGAGAAACACTGAAAAATGTGCTGAGGTGGCTGTAGATGGCACTACCTATACCCAGCCAGAAGAATAGCAAACCTACTCGCTAATAAATTCAGCTCAGATTTCACTCCCACTGTGTCTCCAGTAACTCTCCATGAAATGCCCCCTACTATTCCCTTGCCTGTTATCACAAAACAACGTCATAACTGCACTGTCTAAAGGTAGAAACATGGCATCAATGGACCCTGATGGAATCCCAGGATGCCTATTAAATAGCTGGAAACATGACCTAGTGGACCCAAAATGATCTGTGTTTAACCACAGTCTCCAAACCGGGTTTGTCCCAGTAGAGTGGAGGACATCCACAGGCATCCCAATGTACAAAGGGGGACCATCAGTGAAACCAGGAACTACCAAACCATAAGTCTGAGTAGCCTCATTGGCAAGGCTATGGAAAGAATAATCTAGGATCTGATTAACAACACCATAGGAAATATTCAGACCCAAACCAGTTTTGCTTCATCAAGTGAAGGTCCTGCTTGCTAAGTATGGTGGACTTCTTTGAGAGGGTCAGTAAGGCCATGTAGTGCATACTGCCTTCCTTGATCTGGCCAAGACATTTGACCCAATACTCCACTTGGTTATTATAGATAAACTCAAAAAACTGGGCATAAACCTCTACATCACCAAATGGATAGCCAAATGGGTCATGGATAGGACAAATGCTATTAGATTGAGGAGAATCCACATCCAGAAAGAGGCTAGTCACCACTGAAGTACCACAGGGCTCAGTGCTAGGCCCCCTCCTGTTTGGGATATACTTCTCAGATATTAAGACAAATGTAGATGGCCTTTGCTTTACCAAGTTTTCTGATGGCTGCAAGTTGGGGGCAATCATTGGCTCCCCAAACGATGTTGATATCCTACTGAAATGACTGATGCAGACTAATGATTGATGTTAGACCCATGGCCTCAAACTAAATGTGAAGATGTGCATAATAATACCCTTTGGGAAATCACCCCCCCCCCCGCACAAATTAAAACATTGATAACACACCCCTAAGAGTGAACCTAGTGGTGAGAGACTGGAGTACACATATAGATAGTAATCTGAAGTTTGACCACCTTGTGTCTATAGTGGTAAGGAAATCCTTCTATGTGCCTCAACTTATAAGTAAGTGCATGGCATCCAGATCTAAGGATGTCATATTACCACTGTACTCATCCCCCATCAGACCAATAATCAAGTACCATGCACCATTTGGCATATATATCACCAGGCACCTGCAACAGCTGGAGCTTCCTTAGAGGTTTCTCACCAAGAATAATACAGGGTGTAACCAAAATGTCATATGAGGACCAATTAAAAGCCATATCATTTTATTCAGTTTCCTATCAATTACTGAGTGGTGATCTATGTCTGACCTACAAGGCAGTCTCTGATCCGACCCTGATCTCTGACATGAACAAATCAAGCCAGAGAGACAGATATGTGTCCCAGAGATTGCGCTTCTGCTGGAATATTCACATGAAGCAGAGCCCTTCCCTGACCATCTTTGAGAAAAATCTGGACCAGTAGATAGGAAATCACAAATTCACTCCTGGGGATGGACAAAGGCAGTCTTTAAAAAAATGTAAAAACCTCATTTGATGACCTTTTTTATAATTAGGTAAAATGTGGGTAAAATACTAGACTTTTATGGGCTTGTGAACCATTAACCTAGTAACCTTCTATGAACCTATGAACCTATTCATTAAGAGGCCATCAGTGCTCTAGCCCACCCAGCAATTTAACAATAGCAGTCCTTTCCATTCCTGCAAATATCCATATTTAGACTTGATGGTGCTTTCTTTGCTACACACATGCAGTCAGTGGCACCCTGGAAATAATGGAGGAGATGTAGCAGAAGCCATTTTCATTGGTGTACCCTGCTATTGGTTCCAGTGAAATCAAATCTGATCTTCCATATGCTGAAGCTGCACATCACTGACCTTGTCCTCTATCCTTAAGACATATTACATTGCAATCCCCACTGTAGTCCCCTTTGCATGCAATAACATCACTCTGCTTAGAATACTTAAGGTAATATTTTCCTCAGTATCTGACCAAGAAACACAGATTTCTGATACCTCACTATCTGAGCCATGCATTTTGTTAAGCTCCATAAGTGACTGACAAATTGGCATATGTGTTTCAATAACTCATGGTCCACGCAGTAGTCAACAAACAGGCTCTGATATGTTTAGTGAGGGGAAAAAGATGTTGCCTTGGAATTCAACTCAGTGGGATAGTTCCTGTACTGCATGGGATAAATGAACTTGATTCAAGTGATCCAACACAGTTTCAGTTTCCACCATTTCTGATGTGGACACTAATATTATAGGATCAGAATAGATCAGCTCCTTGGTCACTTATAAACGTTGCTCACTCTTTGCATGCACTTCATGCCACACAGAAAAAAAATGTGCATTTTTGCCATGGAACCAAAAACCTACCTCCCACAAGGACCATTTTCACCTACAGTATAACTTGGGCCACAATGGTAAAAGACAATGGCACTTGGAATAAAAAAAAAAAATACTGCCATTAAGACATTTGACACAGATTGTATGCACAATACATATCCTAGGTGTGACAGTGAATAAAAGAAACATTAAACAATATTTACAAGAATGCTTTAATTATTAATGCTTAATTATACAATGGTAGCAAATTAGTATTCAAAAATGTGCATGATGATGGGTCAGCCCAACCAATGCTCCAGTTGTAAAACCAAGCATATACCAACAGACGTTGTTGGAAGTCAATGCACAATAGCATACATTCTTTTAGTATAACACCTTTCTAAGCTTATAAGAGTAACATTTACAATAAAGACCTTTGTCCCCCTTATTTAAGGTTTTGAGCATTTCTTGAGCTAAGAGGTACATATGAAGAGCACAGAAAATAAATGGAAAATTAGGTACGTTCTGCAAAACTAAGGAAACATATCTAAGTTTCCTTGTATTTTTGCCCTACCTCTCTTGTACTTCTAAACTGTCTGGCTCTTCCTTTTTTCATCCCTAGGTTTCCAATGCACTGACTTACTCTGTAAGCACAGGAACATAAGTCTCTTATGCATGTGCAGCATATTAGCAAAGCAGAAGAATGTGGAAAGAATGTGGAGGAACACCACAGCTCCATTATACAAACACATTATTTAAGAAAGGTAATTCATTTTTTTTAAAATAATGTCATTGTATAACAGCATTAACAGATTCGTGGGTGTGGGTATATTGAAGATTTACCCATGACTGGCTTTGTTTAATCACTCGGGCTTTACCCTCGTAATCAAAACACATCAATCATGAGTAAATCATCAATATACCACACCCACTCATTGGTTATTGCTTAAATATACAATTGCAAATTTTGACGATCCAGCCTTAAGAGAATTCATATACTTACCCCAACTGGAAACTGGGTATAATTCAGCATTACACACTGTCAGTGGGAAATGACTGTGGATGCCTAAATATAAAAGTCAATATATCTATGGCTGAACATTATACAAGATTGCTCAGGTACAGGCAGAACCTAAATGACTGGTATTTTTCTCTTATGGACTTATGTGCTGCTTATCTTTGAAGTCAGCATGTCCATATTGCCATGGACGATATAAAAGAATGTTGGCGGGCCATGTTTCCAGTGGCAGAAAAGTTAGTTATTCTCAATTTGTGCAGATGATTATACTCCTGATGTAATTTTCAGTACAGTTTTGTTATAGGACTGTAGTAAACTTGCAGTCTGGCACATGGTAAATGACCATGTAGACCTAGTTTGGTGGTTATTATTAATGATATTGCAATCTTGAACAGTCTGACATTTTTATTAAAAGGCTTTGGAAAACAAGTCTGGATATTCACATATAAACTATACAAGCTGTACTCTTTAGGTATAAAAGTAAGGGAACAGTTCCATTTCTGAATTTCTGAGTGCCAACTCAAAATTTTAGAAGATTATTTTGTCTCTTAACATTAGAAATGCTCATAAACATAACTTTTATGAACAAGTAAGTAGCGAACTCTCTTCACAGGTTTTAACAGAAAAGTATACTTATAATTTTATGTGTTACATATGTGGCACAATGAGGAAATCAAAATGTGCATATTTGGTATGGAATGAATCTTATGATATCTTCAATAGGTATGCATGAAATTGTTATGAAAAGTAATAATTCTGTAAACCGCAATATCGGTTATGTCTTCACATTGTTCACATGACATCACACCACTGTTGTTTCAGCTCACTTCACTCTGATTCAGCTCATTTCATACTGGATTCATAGACATAAAACACTGATGTGGGCAAGTATCATGTACTCTATGTCTAATGTGCCATCATAAATAAATCTTGGTTGCCCAGGTGGCATAATATATGCATCCTGTTATCTTGAATGGTGCAATGGAGAACCTAGTGCACCACTGTTTATTAAGAGAGTGTATGATTGGGATGGAAAGAAGTGTGAGGCCACATGACTGCACGATACAGCATGCAGTGATAGGTACCTTAGTAAGTTAGTTATAATAGACTTTACTAATTAAGCATGTGTAGTTATACAGTAAGGTCTGGTACCCCTTACTAAGCTGCCTGTCTGCTGTCATGCCTAAGAGTGATTCATAAAAACATTTCCTTCCGTAGGTAATACAATGGACTGGGGTCATTACTATATTGTTGCAATGATGGGATCTACTCCTCTGTGAACTACCATTGGTGACAGCACACCATCATCACAATAAGTAGGGGACAAGAGTATAAGTAGTAACTATAGTGAGCACTTTTGCAAGTAGAGATTTCCCTGTGATGGAACTAAGGTGTTGGGATGGCCTTTGAGCTTGACACTGCTACTTAATGCTCACAACTGTATACAGAGGGACATACTAGGAGGTGCATTTAGTGCTATTTTTGTTTATTTATTTATTTATGGTAATTGCTTTGTTAGTCCATGCATTGTACTCAACAGATCATCAGGTCTAAATAGTTCTGAGCTTAGGGATCACTGTCTTTATGCTTTTAAAACAAAAATGAACTTAAAATAAAATAAAAGGATAATGACTATGTTAATAGGTGATATTCTATAATTTTTATTTGATGCTGTATCTGTAGTTAAGGGCTTCATAGGACTATAGGTACATACGTTAGTACTAAGGAGACAGTTTTAACAGCCATGTATAGTCTAGTCATTTACCCAAGGAAATATCCTCAGTAGGATTATCTTCTGTATCGATAACAACTGTAATACATTGCCCTGAGTAAACTTATGTTAACATATCCAATCATCCAATTATCAATACTTCATGTGAAGAAGGCTTAATTGTTAAACATTAGCACAAATGGAAAGTTTGTTCCATGATTAAGAAATCATTTGGGTAATGAACCATTTCTTCCAAGAAGTTATAAGTTTTGGAGCAAGTATTCCTAATGTTGCCAGTTTTTCTGAAGTGAAAAAGATCTTCTATTCAGAAGGTAAGACAAAAATTTCTTTGTAGGAATCTGTACAAGGTAGAAAAAAGTAAAAGACAGTTAATCGATCCAGATAGCTAAGAGAATCTCACCCTTTGATTCTCTTGGTAAGTAAATGTATTGCTCTTTCAGGCCGGGATATATCATTGTTAAGATATATACTAATCACAGAATTGTACTTGTTGATCTGACTCAAACAGAAGGAATATAAAGGGGCTAAGAAATCTTTAGATCTTGAAGATGTAGCCTTGATAATTAACTAGACAATCTAAAAAGATGTCTTTACTGCAAATGACACTTGATTATCAAAAGACTGTTTATTGACAAAGAAAATGTAAACATTTGTAAAAACTGTATGAATTTTTTTAAACACCTTTATTAAATTATCAGTTAAGACATAGGCATTATATTAGCAGAGAAGAAACCAAACCATTTTAATGCTTTTTCATTTAAAAATGATATATATCACATATATTTTCTTTGCTACTATCATCAGTCCAACACTGCAAAAAATACAGAATTCCTGCCATCCCTTAAACCTCACTCCTTCTCCTCCTGAACAATTTACATGTATTGCTGCCATAGCTTCCATTTATTTCTATGTAATTTGCTCCTTCCCTTTTCTGAAGATTTCTCTTCTGGTTCTTTTATCTCTTTTATAATATTCAATTCCTCAGATACAGTTGGTGTGGACTTTGATTTCCATTTTCTAGATTTTTTTTACATCCGACAGGATTAAACTTAATAAGGCCTTACTGTGTCTAAGCAATTCAGATCCTGTATCCCATCTCAAAAGAATCACTTCCTTACTTACTGGCATTTGTTCACTCAATATTTCTGATAAAGTACTCTGTAGGGATTTTTTAAAAATCAGCCAACTCATTACACTCCTAAAACACATGTTCCCAGTTACCTTTTTCTTCTCCAGCACACCCCCAACACTTGCTAGCCACCCGAGGAAAAATTTTTTGAGGTCTGCTTGGGTTAAAAAATACCTTTGCAAATACTTCATGTGAAGATTCTAAACCTTCTGGACTTGATTGCATACTTGGGAACTATATACTGTATATGTCTGATTGAAGATACATTGCTTGCTTGTAAACTGATTTTCCAGTCTCTTTTGCCAGTCTTTTCTACCTGCTCAGATTGAGACTTATAGTTGGCATGCAAAATTTTACATGCCCTACAAATTAGCCCTTTTTAAAAAGCTGCTTCTGTTCTAGATGCAACTGAAAACTCCACTAGAGCAGGTCTTTCACTCAAAATTTTCCTATCCCTTTTTTTTGCCTGTGCTATGAGATCAAGCCCTAGCAGGGAAAGTGGTCTCTAGCATGCGATCCAAATGTCTTCTTGTCCTCATCTCACTCTATTACCTTTCCTGCTTCCTTTATTTGCTTCTAGTATCTTGGATCCTTTGCCAGGTATCTCCAGTAAATTCTAGCCCTTCTTGCCTATTTTCTGTATCCCCACTTGCAGTCATCCCTGCTGCCAAAAATCTCCTTTCTCCATTCTCATTTTGGCTTAGTTCTTAGAATAGCCAGCAGGATAAATTGAAACACAGCTATATTCCAATTTGGAATAACCCTGTGTTTGCATTTATCCTCCTGCCTTGTGTTGGTTTACAAAAGAGCTGTGTTTGGCTCCATTCTGCTGCCTTTGTGTTGGTTTTGAAGCTAGTATTATTGCCTGGAACCATAAGCTGAGTTTTCATTGTTCTATTTAAATTGCTAATTCATCTATATATGTTGAGCTGCACATCAGGTGGTTGTTGCAAATTTGCACTGGATAGATGCAGGCACATTGACTGATGTTTAGTTTTAGGAAGATTAATTGAGCTTATGTGCTACCTCTTTATTTAGGACAATGTCAAGTGCCTATAACCTGTTTCTACTTTAGTAGAGCACCTCCTGTAGTTAAGTATTACTCTTCAAACTTTATTTTTGGTACTCTTTAATATATAATATTCTGTATTCACTAGAATTTATCATGGGAGTTCAAAAAATGTTCAGTGCTCTAGTATCTCAGGAAAAATAGAAAAAAGGAGTCAAAAAAGTATGCAGTATCTCAAAACAGCAGGTGTGTGAAGACTATAGACTAGATATGAACCTTAGTAAGGTATGGAAATAAGGTACATAAGGGAATCTGTGGTAGAATGCAGAAGTCCAGGAACTTACCAAATGGAAGACGGAATGCAGGAAGAAGTGAGAGTCAGAAAAGGCAGACCAGGTAAAAAAAGAATACTATTTGGCTTACTAAAGGGTAATAGAGCAGTCACAATAGTGAGATAAAGAAGATAGGCATCATACCCCATTCAGAAGGGATGCCAGAAACAATTTGCTCATCAATCCAGAGGACATCAGATAGAAGGAATACTTCCAGCAGCTTCTGAATGAAGAAGCCCCCACAAACCTGAGATGTTCACTTCACAGAGTACAATGAAGGAAGGAGAAGAATGAAGATGTAAGAATGGCGCCAACGTAAACGAAGCCAGGGTAAGCAGCTGGCTCAAATGAAGACACAGCAGATAACATCAAGATGTTAGCTCAGTTTGGGAAGACATGGCTCCTGATGCTACTCACTGCAGTATGGAAAGAAAGGCTTTCCCTCAGTCTTTACACCTATAGCAAAACTATAACTGCATGTTGTGAAATCAAAAAGTGACAGTATTTCCATGTAGCTACTAAAAGCCAGTGTATGTCATCCAAATAAGGTTCTATCATCTCTCAAGAAACTTCCTGGCTTCTTATACTGCACGTCATCAGCAATATACATTAATGAAAATACTAGTCAATATTCTGTAGTGTATCATTGTGTTTTTATTTCTCTTAAGTCAGCATTAAGTAAATGTTCCATTTCGTTTTAAGCATATGGGCAGCAGAGATAATACTTTATTCTGCCAGCTGTATGACTAGATTTTTCTAGTTGATTAATTGTTTCTTTTCATTTATAATAACCCTCTGGCATATGTCATTTTACATATTTATCTATTTCAAAGAAAACAATAAGCCAGATCCTCCCCTTTTGCAGACTCAAGCAGTGGGTCTCATATTTGTTTTTATCAGTCTTTTTAAGCCCTCTATTGTTTTAGTTGTAAACAATTATCTCACAACTGCTTGTTGCACTATTATTTTGTGCTGCTCCATCAGAAAGATTTTATATTTTTTGTTCTTTTTTTCTATTTGTTACATTTTCCCTTAAGAAATTTAATCTTTTTTCTTGTTCTCAGACCAGTTTGCAGAACATTTCTGAGCTATTCCTGACAGTGCAATGGACTGTTTAACCTTTTTATGCAATTTGGCACAAAATATACTTTACGTTTTTAGTTTTTTATACATGTGGCACATACCTCTCAAACTCTTAGCACAAGAAGTCTGGACAAAGACTATTAATGGTGGAAAAGGTCCAAAAATAGGGACAAATTTAAATACTACTATTATAAATTTAGAAATATGCTAGAATAAAAGTTTTGTGTTACCTTGCATTTTCTGATGGATATGAACTCTGAAACTCAAATGTCGGTCATTATTTAGTGAATTCAGTACTCAATTATTTGCTAGAAAAAAACACAAATTTTATGAGAAAATTACAAAAAAATTAGGCAAAAATCTGGATATTCTGGAAAAATATGGACATGAGTTATATGATAAACTCTGTACACAGATTATGCAGCAATCACTTGAAAGTCTAGTCATTATCCTTCTAGAAATGGTAGGCATTTATCTAGGCTGTGGCCATTTTGAGTGGCAAGGATATGGGATATTATTGGTGGTTTTAGCTATAGTAGGACACTGTTACAAAAAAAAAGTGTTCATGAAAGGTCAGCAGCCCAAATGAAAAGCTATTAGTCTTACATCTTTGCCGTGCAATGAACATGAAAACCTGCCTGTAGCATAATGGACAATATCTTGAGCAGCACTAACCTAAAAATGGGCAAATGCCTTGTGTTACTTAATGAAGCTTTTGTCATACAAATTTAATAAAATTTCATGACAAGGATACATGTGCTTACATTACAGAAACACAGCGATGTAATATATTTGCATAAAAGTAAGACCTTTAACACTTCAGCATTTGGGGATACTGGGGACATATCGCTCAAATGTTCAGATATTTACAGAATGTCGAAAATTTTGCTTCATATTTTTAGTCTGTTCATCATAAAATTTGTGGTTTTCTGGTAAACAAGTGAATTTTGAATTCACTCAGATATTTGAGTTTCAGACTTCATATATTCATGAAAATGTAAAGTAACACAAAACCTTTTATTCTAGTATATTTCAAAGTTTATAAGAGAAGTATTTAAATGTTATCTTTATTTCTGGGCCTTTGCCCCCAACATTATTTTGGCTTTGCCCAGATTTCTTGTGTTAAGAGGTTGAGAACTATGACTGGGGAGGGTACGCAGTGGAAGAGTGTGCTTGTGTTTGTGTTTGGTAAACAAAAGCTTAAGGTGGACAGGAATTAACTGACAGGAAAAGATGGTAGCAATCTGTGTGAATAGGTCTACTCAGACGTTAATGCCCCATAGCGAAACACCTTACTTGCTACTGGGACATTTCTTGTCAAGACATTTTTAACTAATACAACAGAGGGTGTACATAACATAGGAAACCTGTTTGCTGCTAATGCATACATTGAATGAGTAGTCATTGATGAGAACTGGAATGGAAGCCTTTGCTGAGACCTGAAAGCAAGACAGAGTGCACAGAAGTGCTACAAAGTAGCTCATGTAGAAAAATGTTAAGTTGTGCACTTGAGGACCGTAAGCATCTATGGATGTAAAGGGTATATTACGTGATTGAATGATCACAATAGCGAATGCTGTAAAGAGCAAAAATGCAGTACATCAAAACCATTATTGTGGGGGGCTGCACCCCCCACACCCCCTGGTAAATATATATACCAACTCTGAGATTACACTACAGTGAGAAAAGGGCAAATATTTTGTTCTTCACTGTACCGTGATCCCACAAAAAGCACTTTGATGTGTGGCATTTTCGCTGTTTAGAGTGTTCGCTATTGTGATCATTCGATCACGTAATATAGACCCAATTTGAATAAGCCATATAGATTTAGATGCAACATAGGAAAAAGTGACTCAGTCAGGATCACAGCAGGAAATGTTAATTTATGTAACACAGTGTAATGTGCAAAATGGTGATGAAGATACATTGGGAAAAGCAGGCTTAAAGAATGCCGGAACTATTCATCCACTGTTCGTAACATATAAATAGAATACTTGAAAGGATGTGCACAAGGTTGTGGAAAAATGCCACTTAATATGGAAATAGTAACTCAACTAAATAAAGTTGAGATTTCAGACTCTAGATAGAGTTGCTGTGAAGGTGATTTCCTCTTGCCCTGAAATGTAAAGGTGCAGAACTGATTTTAAAATACAGTAGGGACAAAGGGGACATAGCCACTAGCATGATGTACAAAGATATGTGGGGTATGGAGTAGAAGATTATACTCCTTTTTCAACAAACATTCCTGAATGAACTGTTGACGGAATAGTTGACTAACATTCCTACATTTCTCTGTGCAGTTTTAGAATGTGCCACAGATATAAAATTAAGGTCAACAATGAGTACACAGATAGGCAGTAAAACAGTCAGAAAGATGGAGAATATAGTTCATGAAGAAAGAAGGAAGAATCTAGGAATGTGCAGTTAGGTTAGAAGAAGGAAATAAAAGCACATGACACAGCCTGATTGAAATAACACGGGACAGATGGAGTAGAGCATAAGAAGAAGCACTGATGCCTTGGAAAGGTCCAACTGTGCAAAGTTGAAAGGGGGAGATGCTACATTATGAATGGATATTTTTCAAAGACTGCGTAGATGTCCTGGAATGGTTTTTAAAATACAGCAGCACAGCTTAATTTTAAGAGAGAGAATGTGAAGCTTGGAATGTGAAGATGTGGTAATGAAGTACGCTGTTTAAGAGATGCTTGAAGCCATTTAGCATAGCTGATGGGATAATAGACATCTTCAATAATCACATTTATATGCTCATATCCTGCACAGAAATGCAGTATAACAGCTCTTTATCTCATCATTTCTTCTGTGCAACTGGCAATGTTTCATTGTCCCTTGATTCAGGCTGTCTTAACTTTCTTTGTATAATCATTTCAACATTTTTTAATATATTAATACACCAAAATAAATTATGTTGCCAATCAGTATGCAGTCTAAGAAACAGATTATTATCTGAGTCCACTGAAAACTAGATGATGATATGTGGTCGTTGTCAGGCAGAATAGTTGTACACTGAAGGTGTTACCACTTTATGTTCACATGGATTATAGCCATTGATGAATTCTATACTTTTAGATCAACACTTGCCTTAGATTGCATATTAGAAAATGCGTGCTTCTTGCAACATTTGACATGGCTGTTGACATTTTAAGAATGAAGGGATTCTGTCATACAAAACATGTAATACTGCTCAGTACTACAAAACATTGCACACAGATGAGTAGCTGTTTTTGCTGGCCTTTAAATTATTCAAAGCATGCTTATAATCTCTTGGCAGAAAGTCTGCATTTGTTTTCAAGCTGAGTGAAACACATTAGAAATATTGGGCATTACTGCAATTTATTTCTGTATACAGAGGATGCACATTTGTTTCACTGAAGCTCCCCTTAGACTTATGAATACAGCCCATAGGACAAAGCTGTTGAAAATGTATTTCCAGGTGTCTAATGTAATTCATTGTTTCATTTGATAAAGTATATCCATTATTTAGTGGTTTAGCAATTCTGTTGATGGACTCCACAAATGTAACCCCTTGATTTAATCACACAATGCACATAAATAATTAAAAAGGGTTCATTGTCTACACTTTCATGCTATAATCCACAAACCATATCACTTCCTAATATAAGCTCTATGATTAGATTTGAAACTACAGAACTAATGAGTTTCTTTTTTGCTGATTCTACTGTTTATTCAAGATGTTTCTAGTTAGTGAATGTTTAATTCCATAATACATTTGATCTCATCAATTTGCAAAGTCCTGCTATAAAATGTGCATATAAATGTGGTTGAATATAGTTGAAATGTCTGTGTACTTGATATAAAGAACTAATTAAACATTTATACAAAATTATACAAGATTAAAATTAACATCTTATCCCCCCAAAAAAGAAATCTTCACAGTTTAATTTTCTGTATTCCAGTTCAGATATTTAAGGATGTTTTTAACGCAGTCAGGAAAAGGACCATTAAACCTGTCTTTAGTTGTTGTATGCTTATGATTTGAGCCAGTTAGCTGATTCATGCTGAGTGTTTGTAGGGATAAATATACATGTTGTTTAAAGCAAAATGTGGTACATTTAAACAGTGAAAGACCACAGATTTTGAAAAAGATCAGAAATATTATCTGGTCTGCATTTTTTACCATATCTTTGACTAGTCAAAAGCAGCTTATATAGGTAATCAGCCTGCTGAAATGAGAAAAAAATACATTAATAAGTGAAGAATGACATTTAGTTTTAATAAACTTCATGATAACATGTAAAATAATTATAATTGCTTCATTTTATAACAAATTTTGAAGTCAACAAGTGATTCCAAGTTTACTTTGCATATCACTTGTCCAACGATGTGGTCAGTTGACAGGCCTGTTTTAATGATGTAAATGTAATTTGAAATTTTGCAATATAACATCAAACATTCAGCTTTATGACAGTTATGCTAACTTGGGCATGTGGCATTGTGGCAGCTTGAAGATGCATTAAATATATTATATAGTGTTGAAAATTTCTGCTATGAGTGAATGAAAGGGAATTCACTGATGATCAGAATCCCCAAACTGCATTTTCCCAAAATATCTTGCCAAAGATACTTTTTTAAGTGTTTTTTGTAGGGGGCAAGCCCCCCTGCACCCTCTGATGTACAGGACAAGCCGCCATCACCTTGAACATGTGATACAAACTCTACGGTCACACCAACTCAAATCTTTGGTGAATTGATACTCGGGCAGTTGAAGCTCGAAAGTTAAAGCTTAGTCCACCAGTGAGTTACCCATGTTAAAAATGTTGAAAGATGGTTTGAACAGAAAAAAACAAATGTGCATTTAACCTAACTGTACATATAACTGCTGCGGGAATGGCTGTATTAAAATTAACTTATTCAAAAGAGCAGGATGAAATCAGCTTTCACCAGTAAAAACATCACCGTTAAGATTGGAATGTATTTGATATTTTGAACTTAGATTTTCAGCTAGTCATTCTGATCCCCTTATCACAGGAAAGGAAAGTACAAGGACGGAAATTTTTAGGTGTTACTAGCAATAGAAATTTATATTAAGAATGCAAAATATGTTTTTTTCTCAAAGAGAAAAGACTTTAATATAAACACTTATATGAATGACATAGCCTGAAAAAACAGCATAACTTTGAGTATGATAAATTTAAAATTATTCAAAGGCAATTTTTCAACCTCTAGTTATTAAAGGTCATCAAAAACAAAATGGTGATGTAGTGGTGCAATAGTTTGCATTGCTGCCTCATACAAAATCATTCACTTATTTCTTGGCTTAATTCCTATCTGGAAAGCCATTGAGGCAAAGGCTGCATGTAATTCATGTGTCATTGTTGGCCTTCCTGACACTTAAAAAAACAACATGCTGATACATGAACTGGTGATGTTTTATATTGCATCTTGGGGTTTGCAATACTTGAGATGGACCAAATTCCCATCCAGGGTTTGTTCTCTGCCTTGCTTCCCTTTTATTGTGGAGTTACGTTCTGGTTCTAGCATGATGCATATTAGAAGACACAACGTACTGGGAAATGAATAAGTGAATAATGAATGTTAAAAAAGTTCAAGATAGGTTTGATAAAACCAGAAAACATATTCCTGGTAGTGATCAAGCCTTCAATCCACAATCCACGGAACTTGTCCTGATTATGCTCACTGCTGCTACACATTGTTGTATGGCAATTCCACAGTTACTGTGCCCCTGGACAGGAGTCTGGGATTTTGTTAAGAACTGATCGATGTAAAATTGTCTAGACATCAATCTAAAACTATAAAAGGTAACAACTGCATTAATCTGTTGTTTATCAATTATTTTAAATTTCAGAATTTTGTTTAATGTTTTCCATTTCAGTTCTTATTAAAAAAGTATTGTTGATCCTTTATTTTGCACATAGAATGTCAGAAATACATGCAGCAATAAGTATGAATGTTGACAGATACCTTATATGTGAAATAGTGTGATGCCAGATTCATGGCTGGTAGGATGGAATGCAAGTGTGACAGAAGAGACGTGGACTCATTCAGCGCTCCTAATACTTGAGGAGTTAGTTTAGGATGGGAATAAACAGTACTTTGCTGGCTTGCTGATCCTGGGAAGAGGGAGAGAGATTTAAGTTGGGCTATAACCCACAGTGGAGACCAGGGGCTTTACTATTACTGCAAGTAATGAGACCATACTGGCAGTTCATCTATGGACAGATTTGCAGTAGCACAACTGTGTACTAAAGATGGAGTAAGTCAGTAGGTGGAGCATAAAAAAAAGAGAGTTGGCACAGTTTAATGATATTTGAGCCATCCAAACGTGATGGTTTGCCTTGACTTGACCCCCACCCACCCCCACTCACCCAGATGGTAGAATGGCAGTGACCAGTCAGTAGAGAGATATGTTTTTTCTTTTAGTTCTTATGAAACCAAATCTTACATTTGTTTATTAGGACAAAGTACTACATGTTACACCTTTGGTAACCAAGACTATTAAAGGTATAATGATATTTCACCGACAATCATTCAAAGACTGTTACAAATAACAGTCCTAAGCCAATAACAACTGCATATGTTTCCTTTGTGGTAGATGAATGCATATTGGCAGACTTCATTTCATTTTGATTTTCTACGCAAGCCAATCTAGCAAAAAGGCGATGTGTTTGTCTTTATTGTCAGTGACCCAGATTTGTGTTTCTGCTCAGAATCCTGAGGAATGGCTTAAGTTCACAGAAAGTAACAGCATTCATCAACTTTCCTTCCCTTAGTTGATTAATAAGAACATCCAAAACTTATTTTGCAGGACAATAATGCACTTCTGTAGAGACCAGAAGGACTACAGCAAGAGCTGCATAAGAAATGAAGCATCTCATAACTGGAATAATCTCGGATAGAATCAAGAGACAACTTGTTGAGCAGGAACATTGCATGCTCTGTGCTAGGGGATGGGATACATGACTAAGTTCATCAAATGTTCCCAAGACTGTAACTAGAATGTAGGCCTCAATGATGCCCTGAAGCAGTCATCATCATGTAAGCTGAGACACAGCATCCTGATGTTCAGAAAATACCATAAGAATACTGTGTAGTAGATTCTCTTGTATTTGTCTATCAGATTTTTAGGAAATGCTCTTTTTTAAAGAAATGATGAATTATTTGATCAACATGAATGTGTTACAGCAATAAACCATGTCAAGATGGCGAATATGCTAGAACATTCTCAGGTCTAAAAAAAATCTGAAATCTGACAATGACATTATAGTCTGAGTGATCAAATATAAAAGTAATAAATACATATTATTTTAGTAAAACCCACTTCCTTTATATAGATTATTGCAGTTATACAGTAAAAATGTAATCCACAAACATTTGTGGTGAAAAGTTAACAATTTTGATGATAGCAGTTGTCTGACACATATAAAAGTAGTTCTGGCTTTTAGTAAGTGGACAGTCGGGGGATTCAATAAACCCTACATAGTAGCAATGAGTTTTAGATTCAGTAAGTGCTGTATAGAGGTATGCACCACTGTGCAACCAAAGTAAATACTGTGGCATGCTAATTACAGCATAAGCAGCTGAACTGCATGCTAATCAACCAGTCTAACACAGTGGAGCTATTCAACAAGCTATAAAGCAACTGTGTAGATTCTGTGTAGGTTTTTCCTGTGAATTCCAAAACATTTTGGAATACAGCCACAGAAAGGAGTCTACACAGAAAGAATGTTAGGTGCTGCTGCTTTTGTTCTTTTGTATATGCTACTGGCTGAAGCCATTGCTGCTGCTGCTACCAATAGGCCTAGGCCAAGAAGGAGAAGAGTTTTCATGCCCCATTTAACTTTTCACATCGTACATGATGTGAAAATTTCGACTGCTACAGGGTTGATGGGGTCACACTACAAGAACTCTGCAACCTCTGCTGTTCTCAACTCAGAGCCTGAGCCAGCCTAGGGGAACTCAACCCAGTGGAGACAAAGGTATGTGTAGCACTTAGAATCTTAGCTACAGGTACCTTTTAGTGACCAACAGGGGACATGCTGGAGGTGTCACAGGCATCAGCATCCAGGATTGTCAATTACTTCCTGAATGCTAAGCTCCAACATGCCAGTTACCACATATATTTTCCCTGTAGTCCTGAGGAGAGGGCCAGAAATATGCAGGAGTTCTACCCTTTAACACACTACCCTGAAGTACTGGGTGCCATAGACTGAAAACATATAGAAATTAAGGCACCACCCAGGGAACAGAATTGGCTGTACATGGGCTACCACTCTGTCAACTACCAAGTCATGTGTAATGCCAAGGAATCATCTTGAACATGTGTGCTGGCAACCTTGACAGTTACCGTGATTCACAAAGCTGGCACACCTCCCAGTTGTACCAGATGTTTGCTAATGGGGATAGTCCACAGGGTCTTTTACTGGGGGATGCAGGCTATGCACTGGACCTGTGGTGGATGACACCCATCAGAAATGCATACACACCCACAGAAGAATGCCATAACAGGGAATATGCTCAAACCAGAAATATCACAGAACATGTGCTTGGACTACTGAAGTCATGGTTCTGGTGCTTAGATACATCTGGGAGAACCCTGCAGTACAATCCATGGACATGTATGCTACACAACACCATCCTGAGAAAACAGCTTCAACAGGATCAGCAAGGGGAAAGGGCTCACATCCCACCACTAATACCAAGGTCAACACAGCCACAAGCAGAAGAGGAGTCAGAGGAGGAACCACCAGCTGCTGTGTGTGTAGGCAGACATAGGAGTGCTCAGTATGCCCTTGCATTGGCTAAGCGATAATGCATAGTACCTCTTCATGTATTGGCTCATGTGACTTATATGTATCCATTATTAAGTAGTAGGCCTCAGACAGGAAAGATTCATGCAGTTATACCTTCAAAAGCATTGATGGTCACTGCATTCCCTCAGTTTAGCACCATAAATTTATACTGAAAAATCATTAAAGAGAGAAGTTAGAAAGCAATGATACGCATTGCATTTTCTGACTTCACAACTCTCACAAGATCATTCACAGTAAAGTTGGGAAATTTTGATGCTATCAGCTGTCTAACTTTCCAAGGCCAACATAAGTCAAAGGTAAAAGTACCAGTTCACCACTTCAAATGCAGATATACTAAGCACTAAGTTGGGTATGCACTCTGAGCACCAGACTCAAAGCTTATATATTCCTGAATCCAAAAGATAAAAAACAGGGATATGGCTCAGTTATCGTTACTTGCACAGGGTGATATGGAGGGAGGCAGGAGGCCTAGGCAGACACAAAAAGACAGTGAGTATGTGTGAGAAGAAAGAGAAGCAGGCAGCCATTTGGATAAACCAAAAAATAGCCAGTGAGACAAAATGAGTTTTAGGCTGCACAAGTGGAACCATGTAACTGTTGTGTGTGTGTCTGTGGGGGTCCTCCAAGTGAAATTTCTGTTTGAGTGTCTGCCTGAATGCAACCAAGCTCTGTGCTGGCTCTGCATCTTGGTTTGTGAGCTGTACATGGTAGAGGTGACAGTTCATCATTGTCATCCCTGACCATAAGAACTGTCTCTACCAGGAGTTGCACTGGCATGTTCCACGCCCACAGTCAATGCTTCACTTCTCCCAGGTCTTAATGACATAATTTCCATTTCAAGTATTTTAAGAATGAAAGGCTATGATAGGTGATGATATATTTATAAGCTAGTTATCTTACTCCTTAATTATTATTAGGGTATATGGTTTTAAATTTGTAATAATTTTTCTATTCTTAACTAATTTTTTATATTATTTTTTTCTGTAAGTATTTGGTAAGATAATTTATTGTGGTGGCTGATTTGGCATGTACCACTTGATGGCTATTATTATAGACGTGTTTATACACTAATATATTTTACAATGCTTTATAATTTTATACTTTTACAATAACAATCTTTTCTTAGTTTCATATATAGATATATATTTTTAATGACTATATAATTTAGGCAATTTCATTTGGAGTTTTATTCATGTATTGCGATGCAAATTTTAACTTTCCGGTATTTGCTGAAGCTGCTATATTGTTAAGATATCTTTAAGTTTTTGGATCTACTACATGACCTTATTGCATTTAAACTTGTCATATGATTATTTTATTTGTCTGAAGAAGGCTGGTAAAACTGGAAGAAAGTGCTTACTCTACTTGGTTGGATTTTAATATTAAATAAACATTTGTGGATTTTCGTGTATACTCAGCTTGGCTGGATTTTATTATATAAACATTAGAGGATTATTTCACTGTTGTGCCTGGTTGGCCATTGGTAATTTGTGGTCATGATCAGATGTACTGCTGCTACCTGAATGTGATTGATTTCTGCTGGATGAGCTCTCTTCACTGGGATGCTCAGGACCCTGACCCCATGGCCTGCCATGTCTCGGTGTGGACAGCACACTCACTGATGAAGCAGTGGAAATACTGCCACTATTGAGGTGTGATTGGGCATGGTCACAATGGCTAACAGCAGATGATGTGGCTGACTTATGCCCATAAGGATGCTGCTCCCCTCCTAGCAGACACTCCATCACAGACAATGCTTGTTCCATGACAGGCACCCCTCATTTCATCACAGACACCTCTTGCTCCATTGTGTCATTCATCCAATCCATTGAATTGGCAACACGGTAGAGGCAGTCATGCATGTCAGCCTGTGCCACATCTACAACCCTGAGCTTTTGTCTGGAGCACCTATGAGAATGTGTATGTGCCTCCATGAAGGCTCTAAACATACCTTGAGTGGGACAGGAAGAGACACCTCGACCAGGTGGAAGAGGGACAGCAGGCCTACTCTGTGCACCACTATCAACCCTCCTTTGTGGCACCTCACCCACAATTTGACTATGGCCAGACTTAGCAGGCACTGAAGCCACAGTAACCGCAATTCCATGATCAATAGCCTCATTTTCCACCTGTCCAGTATCTGTGGGATCACTCTAATGCATAGGCATAGGTCTACTGGCTGTGTCCAATGGAATTGTAAGGGATGGCTGTATGTCAATTTTATTGTCAGATTCACCCTCCTTACCCCCTGAATGTGCCTCAGTTTTGCCACCATCATCAGCAGAGTCTGCTGATATACTGACATCTAATGGCAGAGGGCTCACACTTCCACTATCATGATCACCTGTAATAAAAAGCAACAAACACAGGAAAAAATTAATACTTATACTACTCTAGTCCAATACATGCTAACAATCTAACAGTGGTGCCACTATTACAGACAGTGCAGAAATAGACACAACAGGCCTGACATCAACAGCACATACTAAAAGTTTTTTTTTTTAATTTTTCAGCAGTACTGACATAAAAATTTTTGCCTTAACCATCTTCAAGTGAGATTCTCCTCTGCAATCCAGATGGTCCAGGAAGATGTTAAGCAGAAACTAAGGGCTACATCACCACAATAAACAGTAACACAGGGGGTAATAGCTTTACCCCTTTATATGTCCATTAACTATCCTTTCAACAAAAATGTGGCTGATGACTCCAACATAAGCTAATAACTACAGCAGTCTTCAATCCCCCCAGAAATAATTCATGTGACACAGAAGTAATGTATTGTTTTCAGTTGTTTTAATATACAACAGTATTCAACTGTTGAGATAACAAATCCTACCTTGACATTCCTAGTGGGATGTGCTAGCTGTCCCTGAGCTTTTTAACCGACATCCAGGGCATGCTGTACTGCACTTTCCTGGTAGCTGTCTGGATCCCTGATATTGGCCAGGAACTCTTCATTCTGTGTTAGTGGAGGCTCCATAAGCAGCCCTCCTCCAGTAACCATCTGGTCATTGACTACATCAGTGGCCCTGTGCCACACCTGCATATATGTCCTTTCATGGACACCCATGCCATTCACATCCACAATCTGGTGCCAAATGTGTATTCTGTTTGCCATATCTCCCCATCCCTTTTCAAGCAGAAAGGCACTGTTCTGCCAAGAGGCATCCACTATGACCTGATTCCCAGCATCAGTGAAGGGGGGGGGGTCTTCGAAGATTGACATGCCTGGGTGGCATATTCCAAGGTGATCTAAAAGACAACAGAAGGATAATGCACATAAGTATCACATAACTACAAAATAACTGTTCCCAGATAAAACAGAAAAGGTAGCCACACAGTAATACCCACTGGAGAACCATAAAGCGTTCTAGAGATGTGACATATGAACAATAGGCAGGATACAAGAAAAGGAGAATAAAAATAGCAACGTATCCTTGTTTGTACCAGAACAGTAACTCAGCATTGCCCCCCAAAGAACAGGCAACAGACACATTTTTTCTAACAAACCAACTTTGAAATGCTAAAAGTGTTATCAAAGGAACTACCCGTGAAGGATTTATACATATTTATCACAGAGCATTCTATTTTCAAGAACTGACAATCATGTATACCTGTGAAATGTCTTGACATACATGCCCATGGCATCAATCAGTACACTTCTAACTAATGCATATTTTCCTTCAATACATTCCAGCATATGCAGTATGTAGCTGACAAAATGCAAGCATACCTTCTGAGGTTCAGTAATCCTCTGTTCAGCTACATCCCAAAGAAATAGCATATGTTCAATCCTCTCCACATAAGCAAGTGTCTTCACCATCAGTTTGCATAGCTATATGGTTGCCTTTTTATATGGTGTAAATTCAGGGCTGTTAGCACAGTGAACATGCAAATGAGGTGTAAACCGATTAGAATTGCTGGAACCCAAATACTTGGATCTGTGTAGGAGATGTAAACATATTGCAGGCACTCCCTCAGTGTTTGTTTTTAAGGGATTACAACTATGAATGATTACTGGCTTGGAGAAGGAAAACACAACAGTAATGCAGGTTACCTTACATCCAGTGTTCGTGTCAGGGTAGATCTACAAAGTGTTAGATGTAAGGTCGGAAATGTAAGTAAGCAACACGCAATTCACATGTTGTGTACCTTAACATCCAAATTGCCCTTCATTTGTTGGCAACTGCATATTTTTTTATTTTCAATTCATATCCTCACACATTTTAAGGCCAATGATATAAAATGGCTTACAGACTTCATGTCTCACATCACTGATCAGATAACTGAAGAATGGTCAACAAACGCAAAGAGGTAAGACAGAGCTGTATATTTGAAAGCAATAATCATAACAGGTTGTGTGATCACTAAGTGCACTACATCCAAAAATAACAGTTGTATGGTTTCATATTACTGTAGATGATATTGCAGTTGAGTGTGTGCAGAATGATTTTGGTTCCTTGCTGCAAAGCTGTTTTTGTGGTAAAGAGGAATAAGGCAACCATCCTGTGCTTTGAAGGTTCATTGGAGTTAGAGTTCAAATCCAGATTTATGTAGACATATCCCATGTGAACCATCACTTTCTAGTGTACATGTCATAGATTGAGATTTCCTCATTTCAATTACTTGTCCTGTTTTTTTTTTTTTTTAATTTTGTTTTTTTTTTTGGGGGGGGGCAGTGTTTGAGTGATGTGGCATTTAGCACAATCATGGGAACATGGGAAATAAATGGCAGGTTTGACTGTGCTTACCTCATTTGCATGAAGAGTGGCAGTGCACAAACTGGACAATTGGACCACCCAGGAAATAGACAGGACCCTGATAGCCAAAAATAGAAACCATGTACATTCAATTAATTGTGTTGGGCACCTTGAAAACCCACTAAGCAGCATTGTGAGCTGTTGTATGGCATTTCTCCAGCAGCTGCAGTCATCAAACATCTGTAGACAAGGCTCAGATAGCCAAAATTAGAAACCAGATACTTTGAATTAATTTTGTTGGGCACTGCACAAACCCAGTACACAGTATTGTGTGGCAGTTAACAGGCCCTAAGAATGAGTAGAAAATTAAGGAATGCCATATAACTAGTCTTGTGGTAGCAGATGTAAGCGTACAGCTGGAGTATAGAAGGTCCTGCATTCTAGTAGAGGGTGTGCAACTTTTTTTTACTGTTGTGACATTGCAGTTTGTAACAATGAACTGAAACATGAACAAATTGTTATTTCAACTGTCTTGTGGCAACAGGTGTGAGTGCAGTATTGCCATACACATAGTCCAAGGTTCTCATATAGGAAATTCCATACACTTTTACTGTTGTTTCACTTCCCATTATATTCACTCTCAGCTATAATACTTTAGATAGTGGAGCTGATATTAATTATATGTATGAGGGATGATCTATTATTGTGTTCTTTTATTTATTTATGTATTATTATATTTATTATCAGATGTATGACAGATGGAATACCTTGCACTATATTTCTGTAAGTAGAATTCTGCTATCTAGACGTATATGGCCTTCACTTTTGCCTGACACATACAAAACTGCCTGTATATCCAATAACCTTGTCAGGTCATGCATATAAATGTGTAACCGCTCAAACTATCACCTGCATTTATGTATGATGCCTGACTATGTCTGAGCAGCACTTTGTCTGTTACAAAGATGGAAAATCAATGGTGTAGAAGTACATGTTTTGTCCCTTATGACTAGGTTTGAATCTCACAGGGTACAAATCTATTTTCTCATTCCTCACTGATTGGTACTGCTGATGTCCAAGCACCATTGTACAAATGCATACCACCATTGTGCACACTCCAGTAAATGTGATAACTGGAATTGATCAGAAAGCATCAGTCTCCATTGCTCTAGATCGACTGGTAGATAGACACACAGGTGTTAGTGGGGAAGGTGCCAGGTTTAGGGCACAATCGTGGGGTGTCTAGTAGTTCAGCTTATTCACTGGATTCCTAGTGAAGCACCACAGCCATAGACTTCAGCAGGGGGACCATTCTGGCTCCCAGTACAAGTCTGAGGCCTGGGATAGTTTAACCCTAGCTGTATCCAGTGCCAATGGTATCCCTTTCACTGGACAGTAATGTAGGCATCATTTCAATGACCTACAGAGGAGGAAGTGGGATACACTTGATTGCTGGATTGAGGAATTTAGGACTAATGACATTCCAAATCTGTGTAAGTATCAACTCAAGAGAGTACTGATAAGACATAGAAAGCTGAATATAAGCAATAGTGGTATCCATAATGGTCTTCTGTTCTGTTCCATTTTTTTCCCAGCTGCCAGTGATGGGGAGTGCAATGTCCGAGCCGCAGGGCTAGAGTTGCGAGACTAAGGGAAGCAAGTGGTATTTATGCAGCAGAGTAGCCCTATTGTAACAGTAAAGTTAAATAAGTTTACCTTTACAACACTGAATCACAGTGGTGCGATTGCTCATATGAGCGAATCGTAACCACGAAAATCAAAACAGCGACAATTGTAAATGTTTGAAAATCAGCAAATCAAAAAGCAGATTTGCTGATTTTTGAACATAAATGTCGAAAAAAAATATAATAATGTATAAAGCAGGGGGGCAAGCACTCATGCACCCCCCCACACCACCCCACATTAATATTCTAAGTCCGAAATTGCACTACAGTGGGGAAAGGGACCATTTTCTGATCCCCGCTATAGTGCAATCTGCGCCAAAATGCCAAATGTGCAATGAGTGAATGTCACTGTGCATTTGCTCATTGCACATTTGAACCTTTTTGTGTTCAACGTTTGCAAACTTTGCAAACGTCCTTTCGCACATCTGCTGTTCGCCTGTGTGCAAAATGAAAACATGAAGGTAAACCAGTTAAATATACCTTTTTTGGTATTTTATAGGGTTGTATCAAACTGAGTATGTATATCCCAACTGTAAAAGCAAGTATGCATGCATTAGTCTGTAGCACAAACCAATTGTCATAGTCCAATATTAGACTTTAATCAGAGGTTGTGGGTTCAAATACTGCAGTTTACAACTATACAATACTGTTATTTCTTCAATAATATTTACATAGGTTGGTTCATAGGTTCATAGGTTGGTACTAGGCTATCGGCCCTAGGGCCTATACAAGCCTAGCCATAACAATTCCCTGGTTATTTCTTCCCACAATATTTACTTCCCTGGACCCCTGTCTAGCAGGGTGACTGACATAATCCCTAGGGCCTATACAAGCCTAGCCATAACAATTCCCTGGTTATTTCTGCCCACAATATTTACTTCCCTGGACCCCTGTCTAGCAGGGTGACTGACATAATCCCTGGGGTGAATTTCCTATCTCCCATCGAATTGTCAAGGTTCTTTTTGAAGAGGGCCAAAGAAGCGCTCTGCTTGACATGTATGGGCAGTCTATTCCAGAGTCTGGGGTGTCTCTGGGTCAGGGACCTATCCCTCCAGCATGTTTTGTTCATTGTGATGACAAGGTTTAGATCCCTGGAGCATGTGGCTCTGAGGGATTGGGATTTATTTAAGTGTAGCATGTCCAACAGCTGTGGGTTCGACATGGCCTTGTGTGTTAAGCAGAGATCACCTCTGAGTAGACGATATGCGACAGAGTATAGCTGGAGTTTTTTTAGATGGTCAGTATAGGGCATCTGTTTGAGGCCTGTAATTCTTTCAGTGAGGTATTTCTGTGGCCTTTCCAGTTGTTGCAGATGCCTTGAGAGGTACATACCAAATGGGGAATTGTATTCTATAATGTGTCTAATGAGGGATGAGTACAGTGGGACAATGACCTCCTTTTTTCTGGAAGAAAAGCCCTTAGTGATGAAGTGTGCCACATAGAAGGATTTCCTGATTGTTGTGGTGATGTGGTTATCGAAGGTGAGACCACTGTCCACCTGTGTCCCTAAGTCTTTTATCACACTTTCGGTGTTTAGTGTACTGCCACCTATGTGGTAATTCACGGGTACATGTTTTTTTCCCAAAGAGGATAACTATACATTTCTTGACATTGAGCTTGAGCCCATGGCTCTGGCACCAAGCATCTGTTTTTGTAAGGCCCTTTTGTAAAATATCCACATTAACTTCAAACCTCTATACCAGTGGCACAAATGCCCTCCTGTAAACTGTTATCTGTATAACTGGAGCACACATATGTGCAATATATGCACATTTCAAGGATTACTTGCTGCAATCTGTAGTATACAGTGCATCTCTTAGTTGTTGGTAGACTTAAATGTAAAATGTAAGATAAAATAGAGTTGTATGATTGTATTAATGCATTGTATGTCACATAGGAAGATACTAATCCTACCCTTATCTCTTTTTTATTTTCTTTATTTTTATTTCATTGTATTTTTTAAAATATGTTTTTTTATTATTTTGTTTTATAAATATTTTTATTTCATTTGTATTTTATTTTATTTTATTTTAATTATGTTTATGTTATTTTATTTATTTTTATTGTCTTTTTTCTCATTATGTTTTGTCAAAACGTGTCCATGTCATCCATGTGTACCACATCACTAAATGCTCCACAGCACAGCAAGTTTGGTTGGCCCCATTGGATTAGCATAACCCCACTCCATTGGCTACAGAACCAATTCAAAGCACGTCTGAGAGCCAACATGGCAGCCATGTCTCTGCTGCCCCTGCCCTACCTGCACCCTCATGTAGTGCTACCCTGAAGGCTGGTCCACAGGTAACCTCTGGGAGCAATGTCAAAGGTAGTGATTTCATCACCTGCAGCGAGTTGCCAGGAATGGTGCATAGAGTGGTGTGCCACACTGTTGGTGCATGCCTGCACTGGCAGCCTCTCCAGCCAGTGCATGCCTGTACTTGCTGGAGAGGCTGCTGTCCCTCATTTTGCATAGTACTAGGAGGAGGAGGAGGAGGCATCAAGCACTTCAGCCACCAGTGGAGTGAGGTGACACAGATGACAGCCCAATGGGTGAGGACTCAGTTCTCACTGTCTCCCAGCTTGATGACGTGGGCTCGGGATGACCCCACTGTCACCCAAATCATGGTGTCCCCCAACCTTTTGTGTCCATCACTGTCCCTGTCTCTTGTCTTGTTTCTCTTTTCTGTCTGCAATTGCATCCTCACCCACCCAGTTTACCTGACACAGACACACCAATGTCCCTTCTCCAACATTCCTCTCTCCAATTAAATGGGCACATGTCCCACAAAAAAAAGTTGTCCCATACATAACTCTCCATTTTACACACGTCTTCTTGACACACTTGAATTAGTCCTGTTGGCTATACATCATAATTGCATTGTAATCACCCCTCTCTCTGGATGTGACACTCCATATTCAGTTAATATTTTGCAGATATGTTCAGTTTACACTGGTAAAGAAATGGATAGCTATGGTTCTTTCCTACCTTCTTCCTGCCAATTCTTGTGTCTTCACCTGCTTACTCCCCATTTCACCACATTCCTAGCTAACCCCCTTTCACCACTTTAATCTGGTCAAAACATAGAATCACACACAACACACAGTTGCTGGAAAAGCAATGCACTTTTTGGGCACCATGTTTACGTGGAGTGATGGCAAACTGCTGCAGTTACCTCTGCACAATGCCACTTAATACTGTTGTACTATGCTAACATCCAACAGTGCATGTACTATAAAGAATGCATGTCATTGCATTATCACTCTGTAATTTACAGTATTTGAAAGTATTACATACACCTGGATTCAAACTCAGTACCATATGCCCCCCAAAAAGGAATGTATCAATGCATTAACATGTGCTGCCACAGAGTCAGTTAAGCAACAGGTGTGTTTCATAGACTCAATAATAATTGTCAGACTTTAGTGATGCAGCTCGCATTTGTGCACTGCTTAGCTATGCACAAATGTGTTTCTTGCATGTATATACACTTTGCCAACAGTCACTTAAACCCACTGCTCACCGTACTATGGAACTATAAATATTATTCTTTATTAGTGCTGTTTACTGCCCATTTCCTATCTATGACATGACATTACATATGGAGACATTACAAACTGGGGCCCTATCTAACAATATGTCACATATTTGCATTACATCCATGTGCTACCTCCACCCCCAAACAATGCAACCCTGGTGTCTCAGTACTTTTTCCACACAAGTATTACTCATAATACAAAATGTAACAACAAATGTGTGATATGCAATGCAAATCAATCTGGTAACATGCAGAACTACAACTTTTGATCCATACACCTAAAAACCCTTATGTTCAAGGCCAGGGAAGGAATCAGCATGGGCTTTATCCACAGGGACATAGCTGACCTTCAATACATTTTACCTGACCTATTTTCTTTATGTCAAGGGTAGATCTTGCTTATTGAACCTTGCAGACTTTTTTGATACTGACCCAAAAGACCTGGATGAGGGATAACAGAACATACCACCTTTGTGAATTTATTGAAGGCCTTTGACAATGTCCCCCATTCATGTCTCATAGTGAAGATCTCCCATGTAGGAATTAAGACATACAGTAGTAGATGGATTGTTAACTGGCTCACCGACAAAACACACAGTCTCAAAGTTGCGGACTGCACCTCCACCACTAGCCACTTACCATTAGAATACCACAAGTATCTCTGCTGGGCCACAACTGTTTGCAAACTACTTCCCTGAAGCACAGACAATGGTAGTTGACTTGTTGTTTACCAAGACTGCAGCTAATTGTTAACTTGATGCATTCATATAGAGTCTCACAATGATGATTGTTAACTTGATGCATTCATATAGAGTCTCACAATGATGGTAACATATGACAGAAGGGGCAGACACGCACACAAATGATTGGTGCCAGACTCATGGACTGAACCTTAAAGCATACAATGCCTCTTTGTCCCCTTTGGCAGTGAAATACCCCTGCTAATTATGATATACATAGCATCCCTTTAAGCTCAAACACAGTGTTGTGAGACTTGAGAACACATGTTGATAGCAATCTACACTTTCATTACTGTCCATAGTGGTGACACACACATTTTGCATTATGCATCTCATACATATGGACATCACAGGCAAAACCAGGGTAAGCATACCTCATCTGTACTCTACCCTTATCAGACCACTAACTGAGTACAATGCTCCCTTCTGTCTCTACATCACCAGACACCTGCAGCAATTGGAGAAAACATGGGTTTATGCCTGAGATAATCCTGGGCCTCCAAACATGACATACTTGGAAAGACTGTCACTGTACACAGTATCATGCATGCTGCTGAGAAGTGACCTATCCCTGGCCTACAGAGTAGTTTCAGGCTCTAGCCTACTAGAAATGATGGACATCTGCAAATCAAATTGGACAGGAATAACTTGCCCCAGGGCTTTTCAACCTAGCCTGTGACATAAACAGAACATACTGGGGAGACAGATATATTGCCCAGCAATTCACACTCTTCTGTAATAGGATCCCACTGCATTAAAAGTGGTGCAAGTCAATGACCCTGTTCAAGTACAACCTTGAGTACTGGTTGGGTGACTGTAAAGTCACCTCTGGAGTGGCACCTATGCGCCAGATGGACCGGGACAGTTGGTGCTGCTCAAAAAATTTCTCTGCTAACAATGGCCATCCAACTGTGCTCAGTAAGAGTACTTGCATTGTTAGACAGATAGGCTTCTAAACACCCTAGTGCCATTAGGCTAGTAACCTCCTATGAACCTATAAAGCTATGAACTTATACAGGCCTCCTAAAATCTTGTCTCTGACATGGTCTGCTGATGTTATCTACTATAAGTTGACCTGCACTTTTGTAAAAGTCAGACTTATGCAGTGGCACTTGCATAAAGTACAGTGCCAGGACAGTGTGTGTGGTTACCCTCATAGATTGTGGATGTATCATAATAGTTGTTCAAGTGTGTGTGTGTGTGTGTGTGTGTGTGTGTGTGTGTGTGTGTGTGTGTGTGTGTGTGTTTGTAGACTCATCCCATCACAGGGGAATGGCATTATTATTGGTATTATTCTGATATTGTCAATAATTTGGGTTGGCTCTTGTAATGTTTCCCATGAACCTTTACCTGTGCCTACTTTGCTGGGGACCTCTGCTGAGAGTACACTCATATTCATACATATCAGTTAGCACAGCTTCACAATATGCACCCTACCCCAATTGTATTTCAGATACCTGATAGATGTCCTCTGTATTATCCATGTAAGGATGTCTATCTCACACAGGCATCCTCCCCATTGTTATGCCACCTTGTCGGACAGTCACATAAAACACATTTCCACTGTAAAGTCCCTACTTTACTATATAGATAAGTGATTGGTGTTGCTGCTACAACCATCTTCCATTGATAAGCCCTCCACTGTTGTACATTAGGTTGTTTCACCTGTCCTATTTCACTGTGTTCATTCCTAAAATTAATTTGTCTGTCCCTATTCAATAAACACATTTATCCTCAGTGTTCATTTTACTTGGCAGTGCATTTCTTGTTACAGATCATTTATACAGCTTCAATATGGAATGTTAGGAATGGGATATTCCAATACTATGCACTGTAGATGCTTCTCAACTGTCCAGATATTTTCAGGATGTCCAGATGTGCTCATTATCAAATTTGTGTCTTTCTGCCATATCACTGGGATGATCTCAGGACTGTTATGACTCAGTATTACATTCATACCTCTCAACTGTCCTGATTTCTGCAGAATGTCCAGCTTTTGTCTCATATTTTTGATCTTTTCCTCATAATATTTTGGTTTTCTGGCAATTCATTGGCATGTCATTGCGGATTGAAATCAGAAACTGATGACAGACATTTGAGTTTGAAATGTCAAGCTCTTACTGTACAGCCTATTATTCTATCAACTTTCTAAGTTTGGAAGAGCAGTATTAAAATCTTTCCATATTTTAGGCTCTTTGTCCCACAATTATTTTTGTCTTTGTCCAGCTTTCTTGATCTAGGAGGTTGAAAGGTATGATTGAGTTTCATTCTACCACATTTCTATGCAACATCTATGTCAAATATGTCCCTATTTCTGGTTAACTGTCTACGCATTGTGTTGGCCTTTGGGCAGATATGTTGCACTAACAGATGGAAAGCTATCTGTCAAGTCCTGGTGATCATTGTGGCATTCCATGCAAATTCATGGACAGTAGGTGCTCTGCTTTAAACAGAATTTCTATCCATGTTCAATTTCATGATTTCCTAGCCAGCAACACTGACGGCAGACATTTATTTTATTTATTTATTTTACATTTGTTGACCGGGCTAGTCTAGCTGGATACATATCCTTTTTCAGTAGAGGCCCGGGGAGAAAAGCTCCCAATTCTAAGAACAGTTAAGCACTACAATTTGATAGAAATCTTACATTGTAAAGAATAACAAAACAGTAATATAAACATTATATACATGCTTGTAGAGACAAATCATAGGTTGAATAGGTCAGAAAACATAGGTAGATAAGGAGGAAGTAAATTGGTTGATAATAGTTTGTGAGAGAGTAAAGAGTAGGATGATATGAAAGCTATGGTTATTAATCTGGGGTTGGACATGGGCATAACCAGTGGGACTTGAAATATTCTCTAAGATTGTTTTTGAATGGCGTGAGTGAAGTCATGAGTCTAAGGTTATTGGGAAGGGAATTCCATAGCTTTCCAATAGAGTTAGCATAAAGAGCGTCGCCACCTATGTTGTTAGATTTGATGGTTAATACTTGAATACTATTTGATGACCGAAGGGAACTGAGGTTGGTGTATGGGGTCAGGATATTGGACAGTGAGGGGGTTTTGTCAGGTTGATGAATTATTTTGAAGGCTTCCGTGAGTTGATTAAATTTAAGAAGATTGGGCAGTTCTAACCAGCCGAGTTTCTTGAGGTTATGGCAATGGTGGGTACGATAAGGTGTTCCTGTTATGAATTTGGCTATGTGGTGGTAGGTGGTAGAAAGGTTGTTGAGCTCACGTTTATTCAGGAAGGAAAATACCGGGGAGGCATATAGTAACGTGGAAAGAAGATGCGTACGGGCAATGGTTAATTTTGCATGAGGAGTGAGAAAGTTCCTGATTCTGTACATTGAACCTAGTTTCTTGTTAACAGATTTAATGGTTTGGGAAGTGTGGAGATCGAATTTGAGCTTGTGGTCAATAGTGACACCTAATAGCTTGGTGTGGGAGACGGGCTCTATGATGGTTCCATTAGAGGATTCCACAAAAAAGGAGCTAGGTTTAGACGGTTCCGACGTTAGGGTTAAGGAAGTGGTAGACGAGGGGAAGAATAAAAGTAACTTGGTTTTAGTTGGGTTGAGAATGAGTTTCAGGTCGGAGAACCAATTTTCAACTTTGGCAAAACATTGTTGGGTGGCTACTTGAAGTTTCTGGAGAGAAAGATCAGAGCAGATCAGGGTAGAGTCGTCTGCGTATTGGATGCAGGTGGCACTGGGGATGATAGTGTGAAGATCATTTATAAAAACAGAGAAAAGAAGGGGACCAAGTATGGAGCCTTGGGGGACGCCTATGTTGTTAGGGAGTAGTTGAGATAAACTATTTTGCCATTGGACTGCTTGTTGCCAGCCGGTAAGGTAATCTTTGAACCAGTTTAGGCCTAAGTTGTTCAGATGAAGGGTTTGGAGGGTGTGGAGTAATTGTTGGTGGTTGACCATGTCAAAAGCTTTTGATAGATCAAGAAAGAGTGCAGATGATATAAGTTTTTTGTTGCGGTTGCTATTTACTGAGTCGACAAAGGAGAGGAGGGCAGTGGTAGTACTATGATGGGGGCGAAAACCATGCTGGGTACTAGACAGTAGATTATTGGTGGTGAGGTAGTGTAGGAGTTGTTTGTGAATACACCGTTCCAGAATTTTAGCTATTGGAGATAGTATTGCGATAGGCCTGTAATTAGAAGTTTCAGTGGAATGGCCTCCTTTATGTAATGGAATGATGTACGAAATTTTCCAAATAGATGGGATGGTGGCCTCAGTTATGGATCTGTTGATCAAGATTGATATGGGATAGGCAATGACATCAGAGGCTAGTTGGAGGTATTCCGCTGGGAGACGATCGGCCGCAAGGGTGGACGGTTTTAGTTTTTTTATTAGGGTACGAATATAGGAGGTGGATACTGGTTGAAGGTTAAAGGAGCGAGGGGGTGAGTCATGAGGAATAGTTAAGGATGGAGATGAAGTGGGTAGATGGTTGGCTAGGGACTGGATGGTCTCTGTAAAAAAATGTTAAAGGCATTGGCTATTTCTTCTGGTTTTTTACTTATGAGTTTCTCAGGTATTGGGGTAGAAGATTTACCAGGATGAAGAAGGTTGTTAAATCCAGCCCAAAACTTTTTTGGGTTAGACTGATGTTTATCCTGAAGGTGACAGTAATACTGTTTTTTATCTCTAGTAATGTCAGATTTTGTGGAGTTTCTAAGCTGCTGGAATTTGATGCGATCTAGGGGAGTTTTAGTAGCTCTCCATTTATTCCAAGCTTGGTCGTGGAGTTTAATTTTTGTTTTGGTTTCTTTTGTTAGCCAGGGAGCTATACGGTCTTTGATTCTAACGACGATTTGGGGCGTGGGAGTTGAGAATATTTAGGAAAGTGTCATTGAAGTATGAGACACTCTCGGCTAGGGGAAGAGTAGTAAGGGTAGACCAATTACAGGATTTTAGTTCCGCTAGAAATAGTTCTAGGTTGAATTTTTTCTTGTTTCTAATAAGTTTATATAGGGGTGGGTATGAAGAACAGAGTTTGTGCTTTATAATATAAGTGACAAGGTGGTCGCTAAGGCTGTTGGGGAGGGTACCGGTGGTGTAATTATTAGCATCTTTATTAGTGAGAATTCAGTCAATCGTACTCTCCTTTTGCTGTACATTACCAATTCTGGTAGGAGTTGTGATATTTTGGGAGAAGCCATAAAGATTGATAGGGTGGGGTTTAGCCTTTGCGGAGCAGTGGGACCAGTCAATATTGAAGTCTCCTAGTATGATGGTTTCTTGGGGGTAGTATGCGGCTAACCAACTTAGAGTTTGTTCAAGGTTTTCAAGGTTTTTCCCTGGTGGGATATAGATAACTACAAGATTGATACATTTTTGGGAGTTTAGGCAAATCTTTATTGGAATGAGTTCTATATTAGAGACCTGGGGGGGGGGGGTGCAAAGTGTTTCTAATTATGTTAAGTCTGTTTTTAAACATTACAGCTACTCCCCCACCCTTTTTGGTTATTCGATCGTTCCTTAGGATATTATAGCCAGGTGGAAGAATTTCTTCATCCTTTGTGGCAGGTTTGAGCCATGTTTCTGAAAGACATGGCTTAGACATGGCTTAGACATGGTATGCGGTATTAATATGTATTACATGGTGGAGTGCATTGCCACTCGCCGAGCACTGCCATACACAAACTTTGAGCAGAGTCTACAAGGAGTTTAGTGAATCCCGGGGAATATGCCTATCACACACCTGAAAATTCTGTATGCACTGGAATTTAAACAGCTGCAATAAAAAAACGCATCTGATATTGTTCTGCAAAAGGCACTGCCATCTTCAACTTTCTAAGTTTGGAAGAGCAGTATTAAAATCTTTCCATATTTTAGGCTCTTTGTCCCACAATTATTTTTGTCTTTGTCCAGCTTTCTTGATCTAGGAGGTTGAAAGGTATGTTTGAGTTTCATTCTACCTCATTTCTATGCAACATCTATGTCAAATATGTCCCTATTTCTGGTTAACTGTCTACGCATTGTGTTGGCCTTTGGGCAGATATGTTGCACTAACAGATGGAAAGCTATCTGTCAAGTCCTGGTGATCATTGTGGCATTCCATGCAAATTCATGGACAGTAGGTGCTCTGCTTTAAACAGAATTTCTATCCATGTTCAATTGCATGATTTCCTAGCCAGCAACACTGACGGCAGACAAGAAACCTTGCTTAGACATGGTATGCGGTATTAATATGTATTACATGGTGGAGTGCATTGCCACTCGCCGAGCACTGCCATGCACAAACTTTGAGCAGAGTCTACAAGGAGTTTATTGAATCCCGGGGAATATGCCTATCACACACCTGAAAATTCTGTATGCACTGGAATTTAAACAGCTGCAATAAAAAAACACAGCTGATATTGTTCTGCAAAAGGCACTGCCATCTTCCAAATGTAATTGTTATAAAATAGCTCCAAGCAGAAATACAGTGCACTAATATAAATTAAGGCTAAGACTGCAGTACCTAGGAAAATTCCTCTTGCTTTAAGATTCAACAGTCTCAGAGTTAAGCAGCAATAGCAGTCAAGCAGTCATATACCCCTCTCACAAGGGTGAAGTTCCTTTGGAAAAACACATAAGATGTTAGAGAATGTTCCATGTTTCTCTCTTTATTTGAGTGACTGTAGTTTTGTGATCACACTTTTTAGTGTTAATCTCTATTGCGTCACAAATTTGTCAAGGAGCAATTATAAACGTGGAAGAAATAAAGAAATATGAACATTCTTTTTCTACTGTACATGCTCTACAAGTTTGACACAATATTCTATTTTAGTAATTGCAGACTATGGTATGAACAAGATTTTGAAACATAATTCCTGTTCCTAAAATGCGTATCATACCTTTGTGTCTGCAAGTCTTCTGTACTCTAATTGTGTACTTAAATTATAAACTGGTCCTATAACCAGTTACTGTAAAGCTATGTGTTGTTCTATGGGGCTAGACAGTTCTATTTTATATTTAATTTTCATTTCTATGCGCAAACATGCTTATTCATCTGACATACTATGACATAAATGGCAAGCAGTTATTGAACACAAAGTTAATGAGAAATATCTGCAGTTTTGACAAATCAGATGTATGTCTGTTTATCATGACAGCATAACACTGGCTATGTAAAAAAAATTAAGGAATACTTCATGCTAGCTACTGTGCTACAGCCAGTACAATCTATGAAGTGCAGTCCACATGTAATTCAGGCTTGCAACTGACAATACCACATCATAGCAAACACAAACAAGTATCATTTATGCTGGGCATCATTATTAGCAAAGTTGACAAAGGATACATCATGCAGTGACAGGAAACATACACAGAGTGAAGGGTAAAATACACCAAAGGCTTTAGGGCATGCCACATCTCATTGCCGATATGGGGTCATTAAAGGGGTATGCTTCATGGTATTTCATACTTTGTGCCATGGAATAGTCCACAGAGTGTCCTCCAGCAGGTTCTGTACAGTATCTCCAATCTTTTCTATGGAGTATGTCCTGAAATGTTCTGCGATAAGTTCCACAAGATGTTCTATAGAGTCTCCCAGATGCTTTTTGAAATGTTATGTTATGAGTTACCATGGTACAAGATCTCCAAGCCATAATAATTCAGTTCAACTAATGCAGGTTGCAGTCACTGCATTGTCATGTTGCATGGTTTTCCAGTTTGGAAGTGGGGTGTGGTTGTAATGGATAATGATGATGATGATGATGATGATGCAAACCCATGAGACCAGTCATCGTTTGGAGTGGCAGAGCTTATGGCCACTGATGCCGACAGTTTGCCTTGACTTTCCCACTTTCTTCAGATACAGTTGACATATTTGCCTGAGGATCTGCCTGTCCATGTCAATCCATATTACATCTGTCAGGTGTGTTACATCATGAGGGTGCTGCCAACACAAGGTGTGTTGGCTAATATACATGTATAATGACACTGCAGAGCACCTTCAGCCATGATACACATCACAGCACCCAACTCATGGATGACAGTTGTGTGAATGGAATGGGCTTGATCAGCGGTGTCCTTTTCAGTTATATATACTGAATCACAGACACTGGCATACAGACTGCATTCTCAACTGTTATAATACTGATATCAACAATTTCTGATAAAGTGCCATTTCAAAAAATACATGATGCAACTACATGAAGTATAGCATTAGAGATAATGTGAGCCATACAAGTACATATGCATACCGGAGTTAGATGCACTCCCAGACTCAGTGTCTAGTCTTGTGGAGGATACAAAGGAAGTGGCCACAAATAACATGAAAATGTATCAGGCATGGCTGTTTTGCATATCAGTTTGATAGACTTGTGTGATACTAGCCAGGATGATTATTCAGTTAGACCTGAAAATAAATCATAATCACACTACATGAACATCATTACTACCATAAAAGATAATTCTGGCAAAATCAAATTCTAAATAGATATACAAGATCCATGTTACCTGCCTAGAAGGTAATCACTTTCTGTGGTGGAATTCTGCACTGCACTGATGTACTGTGCCCTTCTACAGGTCTGGTCAATAATGACAGTGACCCTGCAGTGGTACTAAAGGAAAGTCTTACCAGGGACACTGAAGGAACTGATTTGAAGCAGCAAACTCAATCACAGCTGGTCATGCTGATGATTATTTTTCTTTTATTGTATTTATTTGTTTGCCTATTTCATTAATTACTTATGTTTTCATTCATTCATGCTTTTCCTCGTTTATTAATTGCATTTTTTATTCATTTAGGAGTAAATCTATAAGACAGTACAACATAATAAAAATTAAATGGAAACATTCACTGCTGCGGTATTGTATATAGATGACTAATAAATGCACATATCATCCTGCACATCAAAAACTTGTGTCTATATAAAATGTTTTTTTTATTTTGTCATTTTTGTTGTATATCTAATACAGCTTTTCAAAAATACCATATCATGTAGACATTTTCATATATGTGTTCATTCCACATTTACCTAGAATATTATACAACATATTTGCCATAATAAATATATCATAAGTATCTGACATTTACAACTAATCTCAAGAGAACAAACTTTATTTCCATTTCTACTCATTCTCATCTCATGCATAATCAAAACACCCCTTATAATCTCAGCTGTACCAATTATTCCTCATCGTGCTGTATTGCTCACCATATGCAGAACTCATTTACTTCACTTCCCCAGCCTTTGAGCTTCAGAATATTACACCAATTAGGGCACAGTTTATCCTATTTTTGGTAATCCTTGTACCTGTACATAGTGCTAGTACTTCTATTCTACTACAGTTGCATGTTCTCCTGTTGCATCACTGACTTTTCCCTCTTTGTTTGCTCAGTCATTCCACTTCTGACCCCCCTACACCTCTTTATCAGCCATTGTGTATGCCTACTCCATATTTTTTTATCCAGATCCTCCCTCCTCCTTCTGTAACGTATTCCACACCTGCCTCTTTCCAACCTTTAGTTTTCATCTCTCTCACTTTAATAGTAAGCAGATAAAGTTTTAGTATTTTATCTCAAGTCCATCCGTTCCCTTGTATATTTCAAAAAGGATGAAGTCATACAAAGTTGGTATTTTCTTCCTCAATAATTCTCTCTTGACACTTATCTGCCCCCTTCTGTAATGATACAGGCTATTAGCTGTCTACCACATATGCATTCGATTGGCATTTCCCGTCCCACCGCTAAAACAATCTCAGAGCATCCTTCTGGGGTTATCTCCCACTTGTGTACCATTCTTCTATACTGATCCCCAACAAGGCCAACCTCTTTTATTATTTTCATCATTGCTAATATTCCTTTCCAAAACCACATCCTCATTATTCCACTGATCCTTCAGCTAATTAAAAGCACTCTCACATACTCATCCCCCAATATTACAGACAATTCCATTTCTGTAAGTTTTATTTCTCTTTAAGAATTAAATAAGTAGCCATTCATCCATTTATTCATTCAGACATTCATCCTTTAGCTCCCTCATCTTTCCTAATGTCCTTTGCTTTGCTTTGCTGTTCCATCATGTGTGTCCTTAAACTAAAATGTTTACATAGACATATAGTTTAAAAATATACTTATGCTTACATTTTTATATTTGCTTTCACTTTTTTATACTTGCTTTCACTATTTTATGTTATCTTTGTTTTTTATTCATGTTTTTATTCATGATTTTAATAGAATTTTGGGGTTAGAATTTCATGTCTTTTAAGGCAGGGAGGTGGGGGGGTGGTCACACCTGGAATCATGTGACTAAATTAGTGAATTTAAATGCATTTGACTATGTACAATTTTTATCTGAGGAAGTTTTGTCATTGAACATAATGAAACGCTAATTTTGTTTTTGTAATAAAGATCTGTAAGCATAAGCTGCCATCTGGTTCTTTGTTTGGCTAAGTAATGTTCTTTGCTTTCCAAATTACTAGCCATTCCTGCAGCTCCTTAGGGCAGCCATACTATAGGTCCCTAATACTTCTATCCCCCTTCGTCTGTTAAATGCAACTCACACCCTAGCAGCCTTTTAATCATCTTATCAGTACCATTCTCTATCTTGTTCACTTCCTTTCCATGTCCAGTCTTACAGCCTTTTTTCCAGACATTCCATGCCAAATGTTCAATTTCTATCCCTCCCAGCCTTTGCACAGTATTTCTACTAGTCACATATTGCCTAAAATCTAGCATGGCTCATCAACTAACTTTCCTGTGATCATTCCTCTTTTGCTTTTCCACCATACCTCTCAACCTCTTACAGTAAGAAATCTGGACAAAGCCTGACATAATGGGGGGACAAAGGTCCAAAAGATATGGACACATTTTGAATATAAGTATTATAAACTTAGAAAGTTGCTAGAATAACAGGATTGGTGTTAGTATGGATTTTCTGTAGGATATGAAGTCTGAAACTCAAATGCATGTCATTATTTACTGACTTTAATCCTTAGATCACCCCTAGTGATTTGCAAAAAGAACACACATTTTATTAGGAAACGACCAAACATATGAGGTAAAAATCAGGACATTCTGCAAAAATCTGGACAGTTGAGGGGTATGTACACAAGCCTGTCACAGACTAGATGGATTGCTCATATAATCTTATTTAGAGGGAATGAGTTGTATATGCCACCAAAATTAAGTATGTGCAGAAGTATCATTGTAAGAATTATTTTTATTCTATCCCCAAGTATATCAACTTTACCTGTTGATGCATGTAACATTTTCTCTACATTTACCTTCAGATCCATCCAGATCTTGTATCTAATCTCAGCTACTATTTCTTTCATAGAGTATAACATATACGTACATCTGTTTATTTCCAATTCTATTCATCAAAGACTTTTGAGGATGATAATGAAGGCCTGATGTACTATCAAAATTACAAAATATCTGAAATATATCCAGGAGCTTTACACTAATAGGTTCATAGATAGATTAGTACTAAGCTAACTGCCCTTGCAAGCCATTTTAAGCCTCGCCAATTATCCCTTGTGAGACTCAAACCCTGCACCTTGTGCTTATAAGGTAAGCACCTTAACTATTAGGCCACCCTCCCAACCCATAATATTCTCAAATGGCATACCACTCCTTTTCTTACTACTATTCTGACTCATTCAGCTTTCCCTTAATCTCTTCAGTGTTCAGTGACCATTATAATAATATTAGTAACAATGGACAACCTTCACGTGTTCCTCTTTTTAATACTATTTCTTATGTAACTCTGGGACCCCCTAAAAGGCTTTCACTCCCTTCTGCCACCTGACATTTTCAAAGCCTCTGTCAAGGTATCTGTTATAAGTTCTCATGAGACAGTCAAAGGCCTTCTAAATACCAATTAACTCAGTTCCTGCCTTTCTCTGGCCCTTTTCCGCAGCCCATTCTACAATATCTATAAGAGTATGCCAGAGATCCATAGACAATCTGCCTTTAATAAAACTAACTTAACTGCATCTGTGGTACAACAGGTAGCGCACAAACATTTGGTGCAGGTCAATGTGGGTTCTATTCTCATGCCAGGTACCTTGATTGCTACAACTGCTGTACAGCCTGAGGGGTTGCTGCATTGCTGAGTGTGTTGGCTTTCAGATGAGATGCTAAAAATCTGCTTGGGTAGGTGAATGTAAAAGATTACAAGGCACCTTGCAAAAAGAGTAGGGATCTTTTATTTAACACAGCATAAAAAGCAATATTTACAAAATCAAAAAGTATCTGGAACTGGAACAGAAATCCAAGCAAAGAACAAACAACTGACCAGGAAGCCAAAGACCACAACAGAGGAATCCAACAATGGTAGAAACCACACCAGCTCACAGCTGTTGTAGAAATCAATCCTTTATTGGTAAAACCACTGAAAGTCATGGTTAAATGCTTTCTTCTAAACATAGACTTCTTCAGAACCATGAAAACTTCTTTAAACACTGAATTTAAAAGCTGAGTGAAGTAAAGACATGCCCTCTTCTCTTATTTCTCTCAGCTCTTAAATTCAGTATTTAAAGTTTTCATGGTTCTGAAGAAGGATATGTTTGGTCAAAAGTGCTTAACCATGAATTTTCGTGGTTTCACCAATAAAGGATTGTTTCTTTCTACAACAAAGATGAAATTTTGCACTGTAGAGGGTGTGAAGTTTACTCCTTAAAATATGTTATACACATACTTCACTAATAAAAATTTTACCGTAAAATATGTACTACAAAATAATAAAATAGAAAATAGTAATAGGTAGTGTACAGCTGAGTTAAAAATGGAATATCCTTTATTGAAACATACAAACAAGCGATCCTAGTTGAATATAATGAAAAGCATTAAAAACATTCATTATTTATATATAATCAGGTTATTTGGAACAAGAGAGTGGTTACAGAAGGTGGTTTTGTTAAGAGCAATAAAACCAATAAACTCATTCCTTTAACCAAGTCCCTCTTCCCCCTTAACAGCATAGTGAAAATGGTGAATGTGCTACCTTAGAACTGAAACTAAAAATGTAGAGACAAATTAAAATATATAAGAACAGCTTATTAAGGCTAGCTTTCTAATCCAAACTTTATTAATTAAGAAACCAACTCACTAATAAAATGAATAACTAATTGACTAACAAAAATATATACCATTCGAAGTCTATCAGACTAAATATTAATAATTTATAAACTGAAACACATTTAACTGTGGACTACCTACTGCTATTTTCTATTTTAGCTTGAATACTAATCTGGTTCTCCAGTTCGATCATCGGCTGGGGTGCCTTCTATGCAGAGTCTGCATGTCCTCCCTGTGGTAGTGTGTGTTTCCTCCCACATCCCAAAGACATGCTGTAAGTGGATTGGACACTCTAAATTGGCCCTAGGTGTGTGTGTGTGTGTGTGTGTGTGTGTGTGTGTGTGTGTGTGTGTGTGTGTGTGTGTGTGTGTGTGCACGCGTGTGCCTTCAGTGGAAGGTTGGGCACCAGGCTGGCACCTCAACACCATAAAACTCTACTGCCAGTCATGAGTGGACAGGTGGTCCGCTGTGGTAACCTCTAAATAGGAAAAGCTGAAAGAAGAAGAAGCTTGAATACTAATCTATACATCATACAGAGAAGACATATTCTTTCATTGCTTTTATCAATCCCTCCAACTGCATCATATCTATATCATTTTTCCAAATGTTATCCCTAGCAAAGACACTTTATTTATTGAAAAATACATACCACTAGTTTTCACCACTTCACCCAAAACCCTTACTTTTATCTTTATTCGGGGTCATTCTCATTTCCTTTAAGCACCAATTCAGACAAATCAACACTTCCCTCATCTATATTTTGATCTTAGTAACTACAATTATATCAGCCGTGTATATCGATACTACTGGAATCACCACGTCCTTTTGCATCACATATCTAGCAACTTTCATTCTATAAGCTACTTCACTCACTATTGCATTGATTACCAATGCAAACAATATTACAGTCATGGGATAGCCTTGTCTTATACTTCACTTTGTGCATATTTCTTTACTCAGCCACCCATTCACTAACACTCTTACTGTATTATTTTGATATGCTGACATATAGACTCTCCTAATTCTGTTACCTATTCTGTACTTCCTCATAATGATCCGCAAAGCATTACGTCCCACGATATCAAATGCCTTGCTGATCTCACCTACCATAATTTTGACATTCTCCTTTTTACTAATAATATCATCCACAATTTCTCTCACAAGTAATAACAATTCTTGACAACCCTTCCCCTTTAAACCATGTATACTTTCTTCCATAATATCCATTATCTTTTTTTCCATTCTCTTCGGTATTATTCTCATAAATATTTCATAATCTGTGCTGTTTAGCGCTATGGGTCTCCACTTTTTTTATTTCATTCTTCTCATCTTTCTTACATATAAATTATAATATCTCACTGCATAACTCTTCACAAAGAAACTCATCATTCAACCATTTATACAGTTCATTTAAAAATATTCTTTTTCCTAGTCCATTCATTTCTTGTTCATTCAATGCCTTATACCATCTGAACCTGATACTGAACCAACATTTGCTTTCCAAGTACTTCATCCAATTCACTAATAGTAATTTCTTTTTCAAATGTGTCCTTATTTCATTACGGAAATTGTTTTACTTTACATTCTCTCTTATTTTCATTATTTTTACACTTATACATATTTTCTGCATGCTGTACCAGAATACTCATCATTTGCTTTAGTGTTTTTTTCCTCTCCTTCTACATTTTTCATTTCACTAATTATAATAGTATCATTCTTTACTATTTTACCCAAATTGTACGTCATCTTTGTAAATATCTCTGCCTTAACAGTAATGCTACACTTTCTTTCTTGATTTCTTTTATATATTTCTTTTTCCATATCATAATATCCTAGTATTATTCTCTAAATTCTCTAATACATTTCTATATATTTTCCTTTACTTCACTTTCTGTTTCTTTCTTACATCCTGCCATTAGAAAAGAAAAACACTTTTTGTACTTATTTTTAAACTCAGTCCATCATTCAGGTCAGATTTTACAGAAGTCCATCATGGTTATATGATCCTTTCATAACTGCAGTACTTCCCCCTTTCCAGTTTCATCCCATAATTTTCCACTCATTCGTTTTATTCCCTTTTTTATTTTAATATACACCATTTCTTCCATGATCAACATCCATATTGCTAAACGGTCTGAAAAGCTCATTACAAATGTATTACCATCTGCTTACTCTCACACCTTCCAATAAAACAAAATAATGAGTTCCAGATCCAAGTGGACCCCTTCTAATCTATTGACATTTGATACACACAGCTAATTTAACACTTTTTATTCCCCTCCAGTTGTAATGTTCATGTTAACCATCACATAGTCTAACATTTGATGAAACAGATTGCCTCTTTCCTCGATAGTTATATATGCAGATAATGCTACAATTTTATAAACATGTTCTCTCCACTTTACATCCACAACAGTTAACCTTTCCATCCTTACCAGTGTTTTTTTTTATACAATACGAACATTCTAGAACAATGTTGACTTCCTAAGTTCAATATTATATATCCACTCCACAATGTTTCTGTTTGTAGTCTTTCTTCACTTGTTAGGAATGTTACAGAATAACATCTACATCACATGGAGCTCACTATACCAGTATCCATATTCTTCTTATAGTGTTAATAATACAGTTCAACTTTACTGAAAGCAGTCTAAAATTATTGCTTTTTCCTTATTTTTATGTTTAGGGGAAATATTTCAAAAGTTTTTTTTAATTTTAAACTCTTTCCTGAACTGAATATTTTCATGTGTTTATGTACAAATAACTTGATTTTAGAATCAGATTTTCACTGACTACAACTTCAAAAAATATTAGTCTCAATTCCTTCTCCTGATCTCTCTCCTTGCATGCATTCTCTCTCCTCATTTTTCCCCTTCATATTTCTTCTTCTTCAACAGTTTCTTCTTCACCCTCTCCCCAACATTTTATTGTCCTTTCTCTTTTATGTTTTCTTCCCTTCATCTTCTTTTTCATTATCTACTGTTTATATTTGACAATCCACCCAAAAGTCTCTTTTTTTTACACAACCTGTATTCTCGCATGTACCTTCTTGCTGTAAGTCCCCCCCCCCCAGTTACATTGTACCTTGTCATAATCATTAATTAAATGAAAAAAAAGTCCCCAAAAGAGAAGCAGAACTTAGGCTCATCAGCATATATTAATGTCCCTCTATGACCAGCCACAAAAGTAACATTTTGTAAGTGATTCTCCATGTTTTTCACATTTCAAAACAGCTTCCAACCTCCATCCTCCATTACACAAGTTCCTCTCATCTTTAAATTTCACAATATTATCAACAGTTGCACACAGAGGTTGCATACATTTCTCAATCTCATCTTCTTCTTCTAGCTTATTAGTTCTACACTGGAAAGTAACTTTTTTTTTAACATTTAGGTTACCACCAGAAAACATATAATTTTCTCTCTCCATGGATAAATGTTCTATTGGTCCATCAGTTGCAAATGTTAAGTCAGAAAATGTCTCTGTCTAAATGTATATACCAGACTAAATTTCTTGAGCATTAAAACTCAGAACAGTCACCAAATTTTCCTGTACATAATATCTGTCATGGTGTCATTTTTTGTTTTTATTCTCAGTTGTTTTTTTCTTCTTTTTAAAAAGAATGTTACTAACATTTTGCTGTTGCTATCTTTTTTTGCATGCTGTCACTGCTGCATATGTTTCAATTACTACATTATCTACTGCTACAAAACCAGACTCCTTCTCAGTTTGTTGCTGCTTCCCTCTTTTGCTTTCTGTCACTGCTGCATAAGTTTTAATAGCTGCATTTCCTGCTAACAGAGCATCTGATTCCTTTTCCACATTAACATCCTCAGCACTTCCAAAAATGTTTTCTGCCATTTAATCCCATGAAACAGCAGAACTGTCACCTGGATGATCCTGATCAATTACATTTAACAGAACATCATCTGCAAGCCTTTCTGAAGCCAGTTCTGTTATCTCTGCCATTTCAACAGAATCTTCTACTTCCTTCTTCACGGAGACATCTGAAGGTTCCTTCTGTGGAGTGGGTGTTACAAATGAACAATGTTTAGATGTTACAAATGAGCAGCTAAATGCTGTTCATTTGTAGCATCCACCACACAGGAATCTTTGGTTACATTCTGAAGCTCCATATCTAACCATTTTTTCTCCAGTTTTCTCACTTTCTATCTCCAAACTCTCCATAGCTTTTCTCTCCTTATCCAAGCTGCTACTTCCCTTAGGCCTTTACCTTGCTGCTGTAGGAGACCTCTGGCACCATCTAGCAGCTCCATAGAAGTTTCAGAATGCCCTGGTTAAATTTTCCCTAATAGTGTAAATATTACTTCAGGTCTCCTAAAAAGTGGTCACTAGCCTAATAAGACTAACTAGTCATCAAAGGATAAATACATTTATTATTGTTGTTCTTCCTCATCCAACAAATATACATTCTGATTGTAAACCAATGCTCCTTTTATTAAAGCTGGGTCTAATAACATTGATATCATGACCACATTTGTTCACCCGTACAGTTTTCCTCTCCCCATCCATCTCCTGCTCAACACCCTTCACTTCTCATATTCTTTCATTCAGTCCTCTACTCTACTTAAATACTGAGCATCAGATCTATATTATATCACTGAATACTTGAAAAAGTGAATGGTGATTAATTGACCCTATGTAAGTGAAAGCTTACAATATTGAACTGTCAGAACAGCAATTTATTTCCAAGGGAAAAAAAATCGCTGTTCCAACCAAAAAAAAATGAAAACAACTTAAAACATTACATTAAGTGGGGGGCTTTGCCCACAACACCCACCTACTTAAATATACCAATTCTGAGACCACACTACAGTGCTGAAAACGGCAAAGTGGTGAACCGGCCAAGCAAATTCTTTCCCAGGGAAAGAATTTGCTTAAATGCCGCTTCAATATTTTGCAGTTTCAGTCTTTTATGTTCGACCAAGACACATTTGAAAGAATGCATCTTTGGTCTTGTAATATAAACCCTGAGCATCTACCTCACCTTGTTCAACACTTTGTAACTTCCTATGCCTATCCTCTAGAACTTTCACTGGTGCACCTTGGCTTTTCTCATCCTCCCACTTCTAGCAATAATGCTACCCCCAGGTGGCTTTCACCACATCCCATTCACAGATTTGCAGTGTGCCCCTGGAGTTTTTATTAAGATCCGCCATCCCCCTATGTCCTGTATCCATTTAATATAATCTGTCTAAATCCAGTGTTCTGCTTTCCATCTCAGACCACCTGCCATCTGTAATTCTAGTTCCCCAACTCATCTTAACAATGGTGTGAACTAAAAACTTTCTTTCTCTGCAAAATACAGTTTCTTCAATGTTTTCTCATGCACCAATGGCTTGTTTTTGTTCACTCCTTGAGAATGTATACCCTGCAATTCGTGGTCTTAATTTTTGACACACATTCAGCAGTCTGACATGTCTCATGCCCTTAGCTAGTGTATTTTACTAAACCTGTGAAATTCAACATCTTCAAATTTCCTGCCCATTTGGGGCTCAAACTTCACATTGAAGTGATCCCTCCCCTATGATTACTCTGTCTCATGCTTTCTTTAGTACCTGCAATATCTTCATTCAGTTGTGAAAAACATTGAGTTTGTTTGTATCAGTGCCATAGAAAGATCTCAAGACCAGTCTTATGCCCTCCAACTACCTGCCTTCCCCATCTACCTTCCTCAACTTTGATAACCTTCTCTGTCTTCCATTTTCCAAGAAAGCTGCTTAAAATCTGCACTTCCCTTTACTGCCTCCTTTTGCCTGACTTAGAGCTAACCACTGGTTGCTCTTTTTTTTTCTAACTTTTGCAACTCTTGAAGTTTTAATTTAAATTGTTGTAGAAGATTGTACCTAGCTCCTCTCTCTCCATCTTCATTAATACACTGTCTCTTTATTGCATTGTTAATCCCTGCCACATTCCTTGTTGCTAGCAATATTTTCCCTTTTTTACACTATTCTCCCACCATACTTCTCTTAAAATGCACTCAACTGGCCATTGCTATCATCAGAGTTAATGGCAACAAGCTCAAAGCCTCCCCAGTGATTCTGGAACTGGCTTCTTTTGTTTAACCAAAGTCATGTCCACACCTTTATGACAATGCTTCCATACTGGCTAATATATTCCCCATTGTTCTCCAGCCAATTCCCCTGGGATTAGTATGCATGAAATAAAGTGCTTTATGTGGCCCATATACTCTCATACACACTCACAGTATAAGTACGGCAGTATTCTACGTATGATAGTAATGAGGCAAATATTGTGTTGATTTAACAAAATATTTTACATAAAAGTGCATTTATCATGTTTCACAATTGCAAAACATTAGCATTGTCAAATATTGATAAAGTAAATGTAAACATAATTATTATAAGCACTGTGTTAACATCAGGCAATGTTTACATACCACAAACTTATGTGACCCCTGTTGGGTTAGCATCACTGTATCAAAGTTTTGCAAGCTACACACACACACACACACACACACACACACACACACACACACACACACACACATACACACATAGACACATACTTATTAACAGAGTAGCAAAAAGGCAACAATATAATAGCGAGAACATTACCCCACAAGTAATACTGCAAAAGTACTTTACTCCCAAACATAAACCTGCACATATTTAGCTCGTTCTGGTTACTGATATTGTATAACATAACATTATAGCTACTCAGAATAACTGATATGTCTGATAGGTGCCTGACAAAGTACAGCTCATTTCACGCTTATTACTGGCAAACTAGCAATCACCATCTAAGTATACCTCTCTGTGCTTTCAATTCTATGCGTTTTACCCATGAGGAATGGTCATCCTTTTTGTGTTCTGTAACATGTAAGCATTCATTATGTTGGAGACTATACTCATATACTCACACGAAAAAAAGAAACGAATACTTGCAGCATTTCTCAACACTTTATTAATATACCACTCTCTGTTATAAAAAAACATTTACTGAGCCACTTTCATGCTGTTCTTTGCTGCCCTTGTTTATAGCATCCCAAGTGAGCTGTCCTCACTGTCATTGCCATATCTCTTCATGATAATTCCTTCTGGTCACCATTTTGTCTTCTTCCTCCTCTTCATCCCTCTTAGAATCCCCAAGTCACCAGTTTATCCCCAGTCTTCTATCTGCTAGTACCTGTCATCCAAGAAGATCTCTCCCTAATAGACTCACCTACCTCCATAAGATCATAGGATCATAGGAGATTACTAGGCTAATGGCCCTGGGACCCCTACAAGCCTAATCAAGAGTTTATCCCCAAAAATAAACCTCAGTCAGCACCTGTCACCCCTGTCAGTGAGGGACACAGATGGAACCCCTGGGACAAATTTGTGGTTTCCCATCCACTCATCAAGGATCTTGAAGAGTGTCAGCAAGGTACTTTGTTTAATGTGCATGGGAAGTCTATTCCAGACAGAGGGCAGCCTCTGGGAGACAGACCTGTCTCTCCAGTATGTTTTGTTGATGTCGCATATTAAATTCAGGATTTTCAAGCAGGTAAAATGTGAGGAGATAGGTTTATGGATATGAAGCATCTCTAGTAGAGCAGGGTCCGAGACTGCCTTTTAGGTGACACACAGATCACCTCTGAGCAATCTGTATGATACCCAGTACAGTGATAGTGGTTTGAGCCTGTCCACAAAGGACAGTGTTGGAGGTCATGGATTCTCTTTGTGAGGTATTTATGTGGCGTTTCCAGTTGGTACAGATGTTTGCAGAGGTACATACCAAAGGGGCATAAACTCAATTATTGGTCTAATGAGGGGGAGTATAGAGAGTTAATAACCTCCTTTTTCTCTATGCAATCCCTTTACTTATGAGATGAACCAAGTAAAATGCTTTTCTGACCACTGCCGCTACATGATGGTTCATAGGTAGGTACTAGGCTATTGGCCCTGGGGCCTATACAAGCCTAGCCAAAAAGGTACTCTGGCTTTCACCACCCAAGAAAATTATTTTCCTGTGCCCCTGTTGAGCAGAGCCACAGAGGTGATCCCTGGGGTGAATTTCCTTTTTCCCATCCAATCATCAAGATTTTTTTTTTGAAGAGTGCTAATGAGGAGCTTTGTTTGATATAGATAGGTAGTTTATTCCAGAGTATGGGAAGTCTCTGGGACAGGAATCTATCTCTCCAGCATGTTCTGTTTATTGTGGTGACAAGGTTTAGGTCGCTAGAGTGTATAGCTCAGAGGGATTGGGATTTCTTTAAGTGGAGCATGTCCACGAGCTCTGGGTTTGACATAGCTTTGTATGTTAGGCAGAGATCACCTCTGACTAAGCCATATGCGATGGAGTAAAGCTGGAGTTTTTTTAGATGGTCTGCGTAGGGCATCTGCTTGAGGCCAGTAGTCCTCTTTGTGAGGTATTCCTGTGGCCTTTCCAGTTGTTGTAGATGTCTTGTGAGGTACATACCAAAAGGGGTGTTGTACTCCATAATGGGTCTAATGAGTGATGAGTAAAGGGGAATAATGACCTCTTTTTTTCCTGCATGAGAAACCTTTTGTGATGAGGTGTGCCATGTAGAAAGATTTCCTGACTACTGTGGTAATGTGATTATAAAAGGAGAGACTACTGTCCACCTGTGTCCCAAGGTCTCTTATCACACTTTCGGTGTTAAGTAGACTACCACCTATGTGGTAGTTCATGGGTGCAGAGTTTTTACCAAAGGGGATGACAATGCACTTTTTGGCACTGAGCTTGAGGCCATGGCTTTGACACCAAGCATCTGTCTCAGTGAGGCCCTATTGTAGGATGTCCACATCATTAGGAGTTTCAATTATGGCTCCTTGTTTGCAGTCATCTGTGAACTTCATTAGCCAAAGACCTTCTGTGTTAGCCTGCACTTCAGAAAAAGTAAATACCAAACAGGAGAGGACCCAGGGCTGAACGCTGTGGTACTCCACTTGTGACTGGTCTGAAGTCAGATTTGAAGTCTGCTACTTTCACAGTATGGGTTCTGTCAGTGAGCCAGTTGGTAACCCATGTTGTGGCATAGGGATTTATACCTAGTTTATAGGTTCATAGGTTCATAGGTAGGTACTAGGCTACAAGCCTAACCAAAAAATGTACCCTGGCTTTCGGCTCCCAAGAAAATTATTTTCCTGTGCCCCTGTCGAGCAGAGCCACAGAAGTGATTCCCGGGGTGAATTTCCCATTTCCCATCCAATCATCAAGATTTTTCTTGAAGAGTGCTAATGAGGAGCTCTGTTTGACATAGATAGGTAGTCTGTTCCAGAGTATGTGAAGTCTCTGGGACAGGAATCTATCCCTCCTGCATGTTCTGTTTATTGTGGTGACAAGGTTAAGGTCCCTAGAGCATGTAGCTCGGAGGGATTGGGATTTCTTTAAGTGGAGCATGTCCAACAGCTCTGGGTTTGACATAGCTTTGTATGTTAGGCAGAGATCGCCCCTGAGTAGGCGATATGCGATGGAGTAAAGCTGTAGTTTTTTGAGACGGTCTGCATAGGGCATATATTTGAGGCCAGTAATCCTCTTTGTGAGGTATTTCTGTGGTCTTTCCAGTTGTTGTAGATGTCTTGTGAGGTACATACCAAAAGGGCATTGTACTCTATAATGGGTCTAATGAGTGATGAGTAGAGGGGAACAATGACCTCTTTTTTTCTGGATGAGAAACCTTTTGTGATGAGATGAGCCACGTAGAAGGATTTCCTGACCACTGTGGCGATGTGATTATCAAAGGAGAGACTACTGTCCACCTGTGTCCCAAGGTCTCTTATCACATTTTTGGCATTAAGTAGACTACCAGCTATGTGGTAGTTCATGGGTACAGAGTTTTTACCAAAGGGGATGACAATACACTTTTTGGCATTGAGCTTCAGGCCATGGCTTTGAGACCAGGTATCTGTCTCATTGAGGCCCTTTTGTAGTTTGTCCACATCGTTAGGAGTTTCGATTATGGCTCCTAGTTTGCAGTCAGCTGCAAACTTTGTTAGCCAAAGACCTTCTGTGTTGGCCTGCACTTCAGAGAAGTAGACCCCAAACAGAAGAGGACCCAGTACTGAACCCTGTGGTACTCCACTTGTCACTGGTCTGATGTCGGATTTGGAATCCGCTACTTTCACAGTGTGGGTTCTGTCCGTGAGCCAGTTGGCAACCCATCTTGTGACATAGGGATTTATACCTAGTTTAGTGAGCTTATCTATAATTACAGAGTGGGGGATGGTGTTGAAAGCCTTGGCGAGATCTAGATAAGCTGTGTGAACCATTTTACCCTCATCTATGGCTTTGGTGACTGCTTCAAAGAAGTCAATCAGGTTTAGGAGACATGATCTGCCTTTTACAAATCCAAACTGAGTAGGGTCCAGAGTTTAGAGATTACCAATGTCTTTGCTTATGAGTTCCATGATGATACGTTCCATGGCCTTGCAGACCAGGCTCGTCAGGCTAATGGGGCGGTAGTTCCCGGGGTCCATCGTGGCTCCCCCTTTGTGGAGTGGGATAACTGTCATGGTGTGCCATTCAGTGGGTACAAAGCCTGAGGTGAGGCTATGATTGAATATGGTACTTAGGTAGGGTGCCAGTTCATTCTGTAGTTCATGTAGAACGCAGTCTGGTATATTGTCAGGACCCATGGATGCTGTGTTCATGGCTTTGGAGAGTGTGTTTTTTACCAGTGCAGCCATGATTATAGGAACTTTGCATTCTTCAGGTATAGCGATGGGCCATCTAGGGGGTGAGAGGGGGGGTAAAGTTAGCACTGAACCTATCTGCTAGGATGTTGGCAATATCAGTTGGTTCTGTATATTTAGTGTCATTATGCTGTAACTCAGAGCAGATCTGAGTGTTCCCATTTAGATTCTTGACATAGCTATAGAATGCTTTGTGGTTGTCTTTAGAGTCAGTGGCAATTTTGTTTTCGTAACGAGCTTTGGAGGATTTTATGAGGGATTTCAGCTTCTTACTGAGGTTGACCAGGGAGTTCCTCCAGTCATGGGATTTTACTCTTTTTTGCAACAATTTCTTTCTCCTGTTGTAGAGTTTGTTTATGGCAGAGGTCCACCAGATTGGCTTCCTTTTTTTGGAGGATAACATCTTGGTTCTATTAGGGATAGCATGATCCATACACTTGTGTAAGTGCTTATAAAATGCATTTGTGTAGGATTCGGCAGTCATACCTCTATTGTATGTCTGCATGGGTGTCATGAAGTTTGCCACTTCTGTCTTAAGAAGTGTGAAGCTGGCTTTTGAGAAGTTTTTTACAATGGTTTCCCTAATTGGGGCTAGGGGTGGGATCTGGATGTCTAGGCTGATTAGCTTGTGGTCGGATCTGACCAACGAGGAATTGACCTCTGGTGTGGAACACCGGTTTCCCATGTTGGTAATGACCAGGTCTAGGATATTGCTGCCCCTGGTGGGGGTGTGAATAAGTTGATCCAAGGCGTTGGAATTTATGAATTCTAGAAAACGTTGAGCAAAAGAGTTGGTACATGAGTAGTTTTCCCAGTTAATGGTGGGGTAGTTGAAATCACCCATTATTAGGGTGTTGGGTTGTACCCTAATACTTTTCAGTGTATCAAGAAACGAGGAGTGTGAATTCTGGGGCATGGTGGGGGGTCTGTAGCAAGCTACAATTTGGATTGCGGTCTTACCCAGAGTTAGTTGCACTTGGATAATCTCGGCTGCATTATGCTGTGCAACTAGCCTGGAGGTGTGGATATCCTTAATGAATATGGACATGCCTATGCCTTTAGTGCTTCTTTCTGGGTTAGGTGGCCGAAAGGTGTGGTATGAATTGAAGCCTGGTAATGCAGGGGTGCTCTCTGGAGCTTTGAACCAGGTCTCTGTCACTGCACAGATGTCAATGTTCTCCATTTTAAGGAGTGCCTCGAGTGAGTGCATTTTGAGGTTTAGACTTCTAGCATTGAGTAACATTACCCTCAGATTTTGCTTGCTTGTACCTGTTACGGTGGTGAATTTGTCATTTGAACCTTGCCTAAAAAAGGCAAGTTCAGTTTAGTGAGTTTATCTATAATTCCAGAGTGGGGGTTGATGCCAAAAGCCTTGGCGAGATCTAGATAGGCTGTGTGAACCACCTTACCCTCATCTAGGGCTTTGGTGACTGCTTCAAAGAAGTCAATCAGGTTTAGGAGACATGATCTGCCTTTTACAAACCTGAACTGGGTGGGGTCCAGAGTTTGGAGATTATCAATGTCTTTGTTTATAAGTTCCATGATGATACGTTCCATGGCCTTGCAGACCAGGCTTGTTAGGCTAATGGGGTGGTAGTTCCCGGGGTCCTTGGTGGCTCCCACTTTGTGGAGTGGGATAACCGTCGCTGTGTGCCATTCAGTGGGCATAAAGCCTGAGGTGAGGATCTGACTGAACATGTTTCTTAGGTGGGGTACCAGTTCATTCTGTAGTTCATGTAGAATGCAGCCTGGGATGTTGTCAGGTCCCATGGATGCTGTGTTCTTGGGTTTGGAGAGTGTGTTTTTTACCTGTGCAGCTGTGATTACAAGAACATTGCATTCTTCTGGTATAGAGATGGGCCCTTTAGGGGGTGAGGAGAGGGGTAAAGTTAGCACTGAACCTATCTGCCAGGATGTTGGCAATATCAGTTGGTTCTGTATATTTAGTGCCGTTGTGCTGAACTCAGAGCAGATCTGAGTGGTGCCATTGAGATTCTTGACATAGCTATAGAATGCTTTGTGGTTGTCTTGGCTAACCAGGGAGTTCTTCCAGTAATGGGATTTTACTCTTTTTTTGTAACAGTTTCTTTCTTCTGTTGTAGAGTTTGTTTATGGCAGGGGACCACTAGATTGGCTTCCTTTTTTTGGAGGATAGCATGTTGGTTCTGTTAGGGATAGCACAATCCATGCACTCATGTAAGTGCTTATAAAGTGCATTTGTGTAGGATTCAGCAGTCATACCAATATTGTCTGTCTGTCTGCATGGGTGTTGTGAAGTTTGCCACTTCTGTCTTAAGAAGCGTGAAGTTGGCTTTTGAGAAATTTTTTACGGTGGTTTCCCTAATTGGGGGGGGGGTGGGATGTGGATATCTAGGCTGATTAGCTTGTGATCAGATCTGACCAATAAGGAATTGACCTCTGGTGTGAAACACCGGTTGCCCATGTTGGTAATGACCAGGTCTAGGATATTGCTGCCCCTGGTGGGGGTGTGGATAAGTTGATCCAAGGCGTTGGAATTTGTGAATTTCAGAAAACATTGAGCAAAAGAGTTGGTACATGAGTAGTTGTCCTAGTTAATGGTGGGGTGGTTGAAATCGACCATTATTAGGGTGTTGGGTTGTACCCTAATATTTTCCAGTGTATCAAGAAATGAGGAGTTGGAATCCCGGGGCATGGTGGAGGATCTGTAGCAAGTTACAATTTGGATTGCGGTCTTGCCCAGAGTTAGTTGCTCTTGGATAATCTCAGATGCATTATGCTGAGCAACTAGCCTGGAGGTGTGGATATCCTTAATGAATATGGACACGCCTCCACCTTTAGTGTTTAGGTCCAAGTTAGGTGGCCAAAAGGCATGGTATGAATTATAGATTGGTAATACAGGGGTACTCTCTGGAGCCTTCAACCAGGTCTCTGTCACTGTACAGATGTCGATATTCTCCATTTTAAGGAGTGCCTCGAGTGAATGCATTTTGATATTTAGATTTCTAGCATTGAGTAGCATTACCCTCATTACTAGCATTACCATCAGTTTCAGTTCGTGAAGGGCTGATCTTGTCTCCTGAACCTTATTGTCTTCTTTGAATCAGTCTCCAGAGCTGTGGACGAGGGTAAGGTAGTCCACACAGCCTATCTGGACCTTGCCAAGGCCTTTGACACCATCCCCCACTCTGGAATCATAGATAAACTTACTAAGCTGGGCATTAATCCTTACATCACTCGATGGGTTGCCAACTGGCATACTGACAGAACCCACACTGTAAAAGTAGCTGACTCCAAATCCAGCTCCAGACAAGTGACAAATGGAGTACCTCAGGGTTCAGTCCTGGGACCTCTCTTGTTTCGCATCTACTTCTCTGAAGTACAGGCCAACACTAAGGGACTCGGGCTAACAAAGTTTGCAGATGACTGCAAACTGGGAGCCATTATTGAATCCCCAAATGATGTGGATGCTCTACAAAAGGGCCTTACAGAAACAGATACTTGGTGCCAGAACCATGGGCTCAAGCTCAATGCCAAGAAATGTATAGTTATCCCATTTGGGAAAAAACATGGACCCATGAATTATCACATAGGTGGCAGTACACTAAACACCAAAAGTGTCATAAAAGACTTAGGGACACAGGTGGACAGTGGTCTCACCTCCAATAACCACATTGCCACAACAGTCAAGAAATCCTTCTATGTGGCACACCTCACCACTTAGAGGTTTTCATCCAGAAAAAAGGAGGTCATTGTCCCACTGTACTCATTCCTCATTAGACCCATAATAGAATACAATGCCCCATTTGGTATGTACCTCTCATGACATCTGCAACAACTGGAAAGGCCAAAGAAATACCTCCCTAAAAGAATCACAGGCCTAAAGCAAATGCCCTATGCTGACCGCCTTAAAAACTCCAGCTATACTCTGTCGCATATTGTCTACTCTGAGGCGATCTCTGCTTAACATACAAGGCCATGTCAAACCCAGAGCTGTTGGACATGCTACACTTAAATAAATCCCAATCCCTCAGAGCCACATGCTCCAGGGATCTAAATCTTGTCATCACAATAAACAAAACATGCTGGAGGGATAGGTTCCTGAACCAGAGACTCCCCAGACTCTGGAATAGACTGCCCATACATGTCAAGCAGAGCGCCTCTTTGGCCCTCTTGAAAAGGAACCTTGATGATTGGATGGGAGAAAGGAAGTTCACCCCGGGGATCACGTCAGTCGCCCTGCTAGGCAGAGGCCCAGGGAAGTAAATAGTGTGGGAATTAATAGTCAGGGAATTGTTATGGCTAGGCTTGTATAGGCCGATAGCCTAGTACCAACCTATGAACCGCAGATTTTGCTTAATAGTACCTGTTACGGTGGTGAGTTTGTAATTTGAACCTTGCCTAAAAAAGGCACTATAGGAGTGGCAAGAGCCTTATCCAGTATCCGTAATCCCAAGGGTGACACGTGCAGGCCATCTCTGGCAAAGCATCTTGGTCTGTCGATCATATCATCCCTCTGAGAAGTAGATGCCAAACAATAGGAGTATAAGGATAGCTCCCTGGGGAAGTCCACTAGTCTGCTATCAGAGGTGGAGGCACCTATGTTGACCTTAAGAGTACTGTCAGAGAGTGAGTTGGCCACCCACCTGATGAGATAGGGATTTACATCAAGTTGTGTTATCTTTTCGATGATACTCGAGTGGGGGATTGTTTCAAAGGCCTTGGCCAAATCAAGGCAAGCTGTATGTACTGACTTTCTCACATCCAGGGCCTTGGCTACAGTCTCAATGAAGTCAACCAGGTTCAACAGACAAGATCTGCCCTTGACGAATCAGAATTGGGTGGGGTCAAGTGCTTGGAGATTGCCTATGTCCTTGATATGCGATCCATAATAATATGCTCCATGGCTTTACAGATCAGACAAGTCAAGCTAATGGGGCAATAGTTTCCAGGGTCAATAGTGGCACCACCTTTGTGCAAGGGGATGACAATGGCAGTTCTCCACTCTGCTGGAATGAAGCCTGTACTTAGGCTGTGGTTGAATAAGGTGCTCAATGGTGAAGCTAATTCTTGCTGGAGATGGTGGAGAATACAGCCTGGGATACTATCAGGTCCCATGGAATTTGTGTACTTGGCCTTGGATAGGGCCTTTATCACTTGATCTATGGAGATGTGAGGTGCTGGGCAAGAATTGGGGTTGTCGAAAGGGCCTTTGAAAGGGACAGGAGGTTAAACTTTGTACTGAACCTATCTGTTAGCAGGTTGACTAAGTCAACAGGAACAGTATAAGTGATACTGTTAAGTACTAATTCGGAACAGACCTGGGCATTGCCATGCAGGTTCCTGATGTAACTGAAGAAGACTTTGTGGTTTGCCTTTGTTTCAGAAGCTAGTTTTGATTCATAATTGGCTTTCTAGGTTTTCACTAGTGAACTAATTTGCTTGTTGAGGTTAAAGAGGGAGTTTTTCCAATTTGAAATTTGTTCTTTTTTACCCTTGGACAACAGTATCTTAATTTTGTTATAAATCCTGTTTATTGAAGATGCCCACTGGACAGGTTTGTGTTTCCTTGAGGAGCAGGTTTTAGTTCTGTTGGGTATGGCTGAGTCCATGCAGTTGTACAGGTGCTCATATACTGCATTGACATACTGTTCAGCATAGATGTCTACATCCTTTGAGGGGGGTGGTGTTGGTGGTGTGAAGCTACTGATACCCTCCATTAGGAGGTTGTAGTCAGATTTTGAGAAGTTTTTTAACTTGATTCTATCTGGGGGGGGGGGGGTTAGGTGGGATAGACAGACCGATGATCTGATCTCACAGAAAAACATAATATTGGAGTGGTGCAGCAGTCACCCATGTTGGTGAGAACCAAGTCCAGAATGTTATCTCCCCTTGTGGGAGATGAAACATCTGGTCTGATGCATGAGAAATGATGAAGTCAAGAAATCATTGAGTGAGTGCATCAGTGCAGGAATAGTTCACCCAGTCTATGGTGGGGTAGTTGAAGACAATAAGGATCAGGATGTTAGGAGGTTGAGTCATGTAGATCCAGGTAGGAGAAGTGGGTGTCCTGAGTCATGGAGGGGAGTCTATAACTGGCTATAATTTGGATGAGTGTCTTACCAACTGTCAGTTGCACCTGGAGTAGTTCCAGTGCATCAGGCTGGCAAACCAGTCTGGTGGTCTGCCTGTCCTTAATGAAGATAGAGACTCCACTACCCTTTGTCTTTCCGACCTCATTTTGGAATTGGAATGTGTGGAATGAGGTATAGCCTAGTAAGGCAGGGGTGCTATTTGCAACCCTAAACCAAGTTTCCATGACTGGATGGACATCAGCATCATGCAGTGCAAGGAGAGCCTCCTAGCGTTAAGCAGCATAACCTTCAATTTGTTTTTTTGACAGATCTTTTATGTTGGAAGATTCATCTTTGTGACATTTGTAAAAAAGGCACAATGGGGGAGGCAAGAGCCTTGGCCAGGATCTGGAATCTCAGTGGTGACAGGTGGAGGCCATCTCTGGCAAAGCATAGAGGCCTGTCAACCATGTCATACCAGGCAGACAGATACTGGATCCCCTTGGAATGACATCAGAAACTAAGCCAATTGTTGAAGTCAATTACTTTTTGTTGACATTGTGGAATCATTCTTGGTGAAGGTAGGCTGCTGCTTAGGGCTAGGGTCATAACTGCCTGGGACACATACTCTGAGATCTCAATCATGTATATCTTCATATAGTCCAGAGAAGTATGTCTCAAGTCATTCACACCAACATGGACAATGACAGAGTCATACTTGTACTTTTCATGGAGAGACTTAAGTGCGTGTGTGATGTGGCTGATTCTGGCACCAGACAGACAACTGACCATGATCTTCTCCTTGTTGAGCCTGGTGAGGGGGACATCAGTGTGTCTCACCATTGAGTCACCAATGACTAGTATGTTTGCTTTATTGTTATGCCTTGTGGGCTGTGTTGGTTTCACAATTGTCAGTATGTGTAGGCTCCTGACAATATCCATGCTTCCTTGTGTCTGGCATATTTATATGCTTGTTCTAGTTAATTGCCTGTCCCATTTATTGCCTTTTCTGGTCTATTGCCCTTTTTCTTTGTTATTATTATGGCTGGCTTACATGATAATTTTTAACACAGTAAGAAAAATAATTAAAACATAATTATGTTTGTAATTATGTTCATTTAAGAACAATCAGTGACTAAACCTCAACATAAAAACAATACAGAGCGTTAAACAAATTGTTTCAATGTTTTAATTAAGAAATAAGTGTTGGTATCAGCAGTGACAGTTCTTGTTTAGTGAAGAAAGGTCAGGAATTGGAAAACAGAGACCAGAGAAACAGCATTGCAAAATGTTCACCTTAGCTAGAGACCGTACACCCTTACAACCTGTAGGAAGTTTACATTTTCTCTAAGAGTAACGTTTTCCTACCTTTGTTGTTGTTGACCATTTGAGATTAGTCAATAAAAAATGTAAGATATGCATTAAATACCTCAGCATATGACACGTAACTCAAAATTATAAAATAGAATGTAGCCAGCCTATATGTTCCTATTATTACAGTGGTACTTATTATGTGCAAGTTGAAACAATCAAGAAATATAAATACATAGCTAAAAGTAATGACATCTACAGCAACATAACTTAACTATTTGGGGATGAATACACCACAGTATATTATATCTTTAGACTAGTAGTGTCCCTGAACGCATATTATTCATTGTTAAACACAACAGTGAGAGAATAATAAGTCACATGACATATCATAGTACTAGAGGATAGCAGAAACCTAAGCTGGTAACATACAGGGATAAAGCCCTGACTAAATCCCTGGTGACCTAATGTTGATTACAGTCTCAGAACCTTAATGATGCATTCAAATAGGATAGGCATGCATATTCCTGGGGACAGAAATATATCTGGCAGAGTGTGTCTTACTTCAATAGTCTTAAGAGCTATTACATTGTGGGTGGGTTTAGAGACATCACTGTGCTTTGATCCATGGGAGGGATGATGATGTAAGCATACAGTTTGGTATGACTTTAATGAATAGTGAAAGCAAAACAGATCAGGTAGATATTGTTGTTCACTGGTTACCTTACCATTGCAGACCACATGGCTCCAGGAAGACCAGGTTGTGTGGCAGTAGAGAGGAGTTATGGCTACCAGTTCCCTCAGCTCCTACTAAGGTCTGGCTCATTGCAACCACAAGTAGGAATGATCCATAAATCAATACCATGGGGAGTGACAGTGGGCAAGACTAGGACAACTTGTGAGGGATGCTGCATCACTGAGGAAGGTTAACCTCATGGAATAAATAAGTTTTGTAACAGAAAAACAATTACAAACAAAAAAAAAACCACACAGTTGAGCTACATATGAAAATATTCCTTAGTAGCCTTCAGCTATTCTCAGAAGAAGTGAATTGATAGCAATCTAGCAGGGATGCCTGATAGTCTATGGCATTTTTTTACACCGAGTTACCACCGTACATAGTTAAGGGGTTTCATCTGAAATTAATTCTTCTGAGTCACTTAGCTCTACAGTTAATTTGTCACATGTGAATAGTACTGCATGTTGGTTTTCACACCAACTGAAATAACATATAGTGTAGACATGGAGATTTCTAGCTGTACTAAGGTTATCAAGAAAAGGACATTTGCATGATGCATAAATAAGACTTTGACATTATTATGATCTCTTTAAACATTTCGAAGAGAAGCTGTGGTGGGTAACATCATTAGAAGCTATTCAATAAAACCAATGCTTACAATGAGCTGCCTGATGAGCTCAAAGAAAAATAGGCACACACACACACACACACACATATATATATGTATATATATATATATATATATATATATATATATATATATATATATATATATATATAGTTCCCCTTCAAAACATCTAAAACCCATAACGTCTAAAATCATAACATCGAAACCATGACATAACATCTAAAACCCATAACATCGAATTTCATAAGATCTAAAATGTGTATCACAGCATCTAATACTACAAATCACATGAAAATAACACCCCCTCCACATTTAACAACAAACTAAAAACACACACTTTTTCCTACGTCCCCATCCCCCCACACCCCCTATAAATTAAATATACCAACTCCAAGATCGCAATATACTGGGAAGAAGTTAATTTCCTAACCCCACTGTATCATGATCCCCCTAAATAATGTACACATAATGTCTATATCACTTACCTGTATGGCCTAAAAACACATACAGAGTGGCAAGATAAACATTGCATAAATAGTATAAATTACTACACTATATAAATAATAACTATAGAAATAAAAACTACAACATCTCATAGTGATACCACAAGATTAACAGACTAAACTGTAGTATTTACATGTTTGACGATTCACTATTCAATATTATACATTTTAGATGTTATGAAATTCAGTGTTATGGATTTTAGATGTTATGGTCCTGATGTTTTGATTTTAGATGCTGGCAGGATAAGAGATGGTCCAAGCAGAGGAGCCCACAGTTTGCAGTTAGAATAAGGAAAGGTAACTACAGCTGAGGTGTGGTGGGAAAAAAAAGGAAACAGGTAGGGAAAGGAAAGGATGAAGAATATCAGCAGGCAGGTAAAGGGAAGAGACAAGAGAAAGATTATAGCATAATATTAAAACTGCTTGGATAACCTCTCTAGCTCTACCTGCAAACTAAGGATAAGTAATGCATGCTTGAGGAGTGGAAAGTGGCACAAATGCTGTCAAAGGATAGGTGAGCGAACAAGCTATAGGTGATGTCAAGTGGATGTCTTACAGCTCTTACAAGTCTCTATAGCACATGAATCTATCTCTTTCTGGGACAGCCTTTCAGTGCAGCCAAAATGTCAGGCAGCAGACTGGTCCAAAATGTTAAGATCTGGCTAGAGGGTTAACACAGCCAGTGGGGGAGAAATTTCAGACTTAATAGGAAAAGTGACAAAGGATCATATAAGATGTAATTGCATTTCTGGAAACCTTAATCGAAGAACCAAGAGTATAGGTTACTGAATAAATGCTATATAGTTGTAAATACTCATACTGGAATTATGCATTTATGGAAACAAAATCTAATATCTCTTTCATAAGTATAATAGTACACTGAAAAATCACCGATTTCTCTATTCAAATGTGGGAAACATGTCAGGAAGAAATCATACATTTCACTACAGTTGTTTTCCCTTTTATATGTTAAGACAGTGCTGATAATGAATCTCAGAATGGAAAACACAAATGTATTTCCATTAAAAATTCTGCAGACTGAAAAAGCCACATTTAAGTGATGCCTAAATTAAAGCCATTCCATGCCAGTATGTAGCCCCTTGATTTTGTCCCTGAGTTGTTCCCTGACCCTTGTTGTAAACACAGTTTCAAGACATTAAGAACTGCAGTCACTAAATCATGTCAATGGTATATTTATGCAGTTTATCTTGTTCACAAAATAAATATTAACATAGTGCGGTTCAGTTTGTTAAGTGATTTATACACCATTAGTTTAATGCTTTTATTTTGCTAAGTGATTTAAACAGTGCATTTACAGCAACTGTAAAGCAGCCAAACGTAACATTTTCTGCAAGCCTGAAGGAATTGTTTCTATGTCTTTTAATTTAAACTGTCATTTAGTAAGTGAAATAAAATGTGAGGCATTTATTTGTGGTCTATTCATCTTTTACCAAACCGACATTTTACTATATATCTATATTTGTATATCTATTGATCTATAGATATAGATATAAATATAAATATAGATGTAGATATAGATATAAATTAGATCTAAATATTGATATCTGCAGCTATCTATCTACAGATAGATTAGATAAATAGATATGTATATAGATATAGATAGATACAGGTAAAAGTAACGTCAGTAGTAGATATTTAGTCTAACAAATGTTCTTTGTGTCAGCAGAATTATAAAACAGCAAAACAGTTTAATGAAATGTATTTTATGCTAGACTTTGCTCACCTGTTTTTTTATTTTGTATTGCAGCCAGTTATACATTCTCATTGTTTGATATACTTCTTCTTTTTCTGTACTTCATGGGTTGAGTATAAATTTTAGAAAAGGGGACTAATTGCAGGCAGAATGATACCATTAAATATATGAATATAGTTTAATTTTAAATGCTGACAGTATCTAGAGTTGTGTGAGAGGTTTCTTAATTACAGAAAATATCCAATGAGAAGAAAAACGGTAACCTACTGTTCATAAATTTCTAAGGAGGGGGGCATGAAATGGTCATGATGACAAAAAGGAATGTTTTGACTCCCCATCTATATCTATATTAGAAAGGTCATACTAAATGGCCCCAGCTGTACTGGGCATCAACTCTTAAAGAGCTGTGTTGGTCATATAGCTAGATGACTGAGACACACTATAAATAATCCAGCATCTTTAAAGTACCAGCTTAAATGCCATAAAATGAAAAAAAAAAACTGCATATATTTTCTGTACTTGACCTGCTTTCCTAGAAACATATAGAGCTGTTACTTAGGTTTTGGAAGATTCAGATGGACTTGCAGATTGACTTAATTACTTACTCTGTTGCAGCTCTGTTTTGAGTTCACATCAGTGTTCTGCCTGGAAAGTGACTTGGATCATATGCAGAGCATTTTTATTGCTTAGTACCAAGACACTTTTTATCTCTGATACCACTTCAAGTTTCATTGCACAACCGCCAATCGTCAGTCAGCATTTGAAGCAAATTAGGTTGGAAGTATTGCTTGCATTCATTGAGGCAAAACAATCACATTCTCCCTTTCTAGGTTTACCTACAAGCAATAGAAGCACACCTTTTTAATTTACCAGTTTGCAAATTATGAGTAACAAAAACACCGAGTCACAAACCCCAAAAACACACATAATGGAACCAGTTGTGGGGGATTTCATCTCCACACACACCAAGCCCACAGTTGTATCACAGTGTAGAAAGGGGGAGTATCCCCAAAAGTATTCTGCATGCTCGCAGTCCAACACATTGGGGGGAACTCACCATAAAGTGAAACTTATGAACTAAAGCCACTTGCCCACCTGATGCTGAGATGACCTGTAACTAGTTCATCTTTTACCTCTGTTTTTATTCAGTCATGTAACTGAGTTAAAATGGATTTTATGGTCTTCCTCTATGCAGTGTGTAATGATAGAAGTCCAAGTGATGATTAATCTGTATTAACCCACTAAGAGTAATCATCGGAAGATTCTAATGTTGTTTATGTAGAAGATGATAAGGCATGTAAGGCTAGAATTATCTGGATACCTCAATAAGCCTTACATGTGAAATGCAAATAATCTGACATTCTTCCAGTCAGCTGGTACATCACATCCTTCAAGGGATCAATTATACGGTGTCATGTGACTTTACTGAAGCTCAGGGTATTAACTCTGATGGAAGAATGATGAATGTGTTGCCATCAGTTTTGTAAAATGCACTTCAATTAATCTATTTGTCAAATCAAACAGCCGTTGAGAATCTCCTCTCCAAGATAAATAACCTACATTGAAGTGATATGATATCACATGGTTTATATTTAGTTGCAGTGTGGATATTTCTTCACCAGTATCATGGACATTGGGTTCTACTGGACTGCAGAGTTGACCCCCATCAAATTTTTCAGTCAGACTTTTTTTTTGTATAAAATGCATTATGATCATTTGCTGGCAATAATTATTGTTCATAGATTGGTACTAAACTAACTGCCCTTGTGAGCCATTTTAAGCCTAGCTAATTATCCCTTGTGAGACTCAAACCCTGCACCTTGTGTTTATAAGGCAAACACCTTAACCATTAGGCCACCCTCCCAACCCCTTTTTTGTTACTTTTTGTCACTTATTACTTGAATGATTTGCAGGATTTCATGGCAGCTTAAATGCAAGGTGGCAAGGCTGCTGAAAGATAAAAAAATACAAATAAAAATGCTTCCTATGTTTTAAAACAGCTCAGCAAAAACACAGCTTGCCTCCTAAACAGTCTTACAGTCTCGGCTGTTATGTCCTTCTGTTTCAACTAACAAAAGTAAAAGGGAATCATTATATGTACAGGTTGGTCTGTGAGAGGTAGCAGCCAGTAAAATAAACTTCATTAACAGCTGCAGTTTGTTGGATCAGACTATAGCTTCAGGCCTGGTAGTGGTAGCAACAAAACTCCTGTGCATTTGAATACGTGGATTTCTCAAGACAACCTTAAAATTCCTTTTTGGAAATGGAATGCCTCAAGAGCAAGAATCCAGTCTTTACCCATAAATAACAAAGGGAGGTTCTAAAAGTGTGCTGTAGTCAGCTTGAGATTTGTCAATGTTTTTGACATTTGCGAATTATGCTGCATGCTGACTTAGCTGAATAAAGCTTTGGTTTAAGGATTTCTAAGGCTCCTTAAAATGAGATGAAGATGGACAAACTGCTGACAGTCTTTTCAATCTGCAACTGGCATCACAGGTTATGAAATGTCATTAGCTACCGCAGATGACACACAATAACCACAAAATTGTTCACTGGTTTATGTCCTGCATTATAGGGCATCACAGTGGCACAGTAATCAATGTTGCTGCATCATAACACTTGCTTTGCTAGTCTGGCTGCTGGCTTGGTGTGCTTTACACCATGAGTCTACATGTCTTCTCCGTGGCCAAGTGGAGTTTTGCCAGGTGCTCCAATTCTGACCACTTCAAATGCTATTTAAGCAATCTATGATGCTCTAAATTACCTGCAAGTATATATCTGACTGCAGTGTGCATGCATACTATGTGTTATGCATCTAGGATTTGTTTACTGTCTTACTTCTACTGAGTAAAAGAATAGGCTTCCAGGTACCCAGTCACGCAGAATATGATAAAGTGGGATATGGAAAAGTGAACAAATGAATAAATGAAAATCCTATATTGCAAACAGAAAGAAGAAAGAAAATGGGCTACCATTGCCTAAAACATTATTCTGTGCTGTACGATATAGCACAGCTCTTTAATTATTTGCATGGCTCATAGCACATATACGGAATTTGATACACTACTGGATGGAGTTAGCTTTTCCTGGTTTAATTTCTCTAATTGTTTTGGGTTTCTAACACCATGACAAGAATAGAACCCATTCCTAAGTCAGGGTACATTTTATAGTTTGTATAATGAGTATTGTTTCGGTCTTTGATGGTTCCCAAGAGTGCTCTTGTGAGCAACTCCAAAGTGCAAAGAATTGACTCTTTCTATATTTCATACGGGGTTACATGTACTGGTAGCATATTTAAGTATGACTGTAAATGTTTTTGTATTAGTCCTGTTCCTCCTGCTATTATTGGAATTGTCTAGGTATCTTTCTTCCACATTGATTTCATTTCTGCCTGCAAATCCCAGAATTTTATCAATTTGTGTGACTCTCTCTGTACATAAGACAATGTAATCACTGGGAGTAGCACTTTTAATGATCGATGTTACTTTTCTCTTTTTCAATGGACGATTATATCTGGTTTTCTAGCATCTATTTTTGACTAATATTAGCTTTATTTATATGCAAATGATTTCCAGTTATATTTACTCTTTCCCGCTCTTTCTACTTACATACTTATTCTCAACTGTTTACTCCCCTACATGGTATAACTACCTGTTCTAGCACAACTCCACTGAATCTAATCCCTCAAATAATCAACTTGGAAATTGTTCATTTGCAGATGATATGCTGCCTACATACAGAGTTGAATAATCTTCACTCAGGCTTACTCTCCAGCTTCTGACTTCCTCCTGCACTCATTTCTAATTCCACTTTTCCTTTTTCTCTGCATCTTTTTCTTGATGCTTCTTATGTAAATATGTACATAGATTTTGCTTTTGACAGCAACAAATATGTAAACTTCCGTGTAGATGCACAGATCTCTGTATTCATGTATTAAGTATGTTGACCTCTCTATATGTATGCAGTTTCCTATACTCATGTGTCTTAACATCTTAATGCCACTTTGTACAATTTTCTATTACTATTCATGTAACCTGAACTGAACATGCAACTTGGTCATTTGTGATCAGTGCTCTACTCTTTAAAGCATAAATAAATAAGTGAATAAACAAACAAACAAATAAATAAATTAATTAAAAATTAAGATGCCTGCAGTGAGCAACTACTTATTTATTTATTTATCTATTTTGTTTATGTATTGGTGCCTCGGACCATTTGTACTGAGCCGGCCCCAGTACCCCATATCCATGCCAGGTCTGCCATCCTGACCCCCCCCCCCCCAGTGCTGCTGAGGCATATTGTGGATACTAATGTCATCCTTTGGGCTCAGCTCATCTGTGCTTCCATCTGGCGATTTCTTTTGCTTTTTTTTCGGTTTATGCCTCACATACTTCCCTCCCCACACCAACGCTACTTGATTGCGTCTGAGGGCAACTCTCCTCTTTAGACCATGTTTACCTTAGGGAATGTATCAGCAAGCACCCTCTCATTCAGAAGGGCCATGCCCAACCCTTCACTTCCACTCCATTTGTCACGTGAGTTGTTAATCAAACTGAGGTCAGCTGGTCCATAGTCAGGGCTTTATCCTTGTATGCCACTGGAACAGCTTAGTGAACAGCTACTTAGCCAGGTTTCAGACCTCAATGCCTCAGGATTTAATGCAAATCTCCATACAAGGTGAATACACCAGTTTAGGGTGAACTTAGGCAATGTACAAGTGTTAAAAAGATGCTGAGAAGCTAGCAGATGGTTATGTAAAATGGTGCACTATTCTGTTATGGAAATTCTATGTGCTTCTAGATGGTAACCTGAGATACCATGGTTCACAGGTTTGTAAGTTTTTATGTCAATACTAGGCTGTTCATCTAGAGGAACATTAGTAGTGCAGCCACAATACCCCAAATTGAAGTTACCCATTGACACGTCTAGACACGACACTTTGAAAAGGTTGCAAGCACAGCGGAGAGTGGTCATTCTATGCATAGTGCTTATCTCAGTCTAGCCAAGGTTTTCTACACTATGCCCCATGCTGTTATTATTGAAAATTTGAGAAACTTAATGTAAACCTCTACATTGTCTGCTGGAATGCAAACTAGTAATCCAACAGATCCCAAGTTGTGAAAGTTACTAGTTCCCCCTGAATGTAAATTTGTAGTGGAGTGTCACATTGGGCCCTCTTCTGTTTGGCATTTATTTCACAGTCATCTAAGCTAATATCCCAGGAGTCTGTTTGACCAAGTTTGTTGATGACTGCAAAATGGGCACTGTTATCTGCTCATCCACTGATATAAGACAAATCCAGCAAGGCCTGGAATAGGAACATACACAGTGTTTCAAAAACAGTCTCAAACTAAACGAATAAAGTACAACATAATGGCATTTGGCAGAAAGATTGTTCCAATTTCATATATTATCAGTGGTACAACACTTCAGACAGATACAGTCATAAGAGATCTAGGTACTTATGAGAATAGCTTTCTCTAAATAGAGCAACATGTTTCTGCCACAGAGAGTAAATCCCTTTAACTGGCCAAGTTAATTTCCAAGGAAATATCTTCAAAATCTGAAGAAGTTATCCTACTACTGTACTCTTCCCTTATTAGACTCATCATTAAATTCAATGTCCACTTTAGTATGTACAAATCATGGGATCATAGGTTCATAGGAAGTTACTAGACTATTGGTCCTCAGGCCCTTACAAGCCAAGCCAGGGATTTAGCCCATGTTCTGACAAGTCAACCCCCAATGCCTCTGTCCAGCAGGTGCACAGGTGGAATTCCAGGGGTGTATTTTCTGTTCCCCATCCAGTTATCCAGATTGTGCTTAAAAAGATTTAATGAGGTAATCTGCTTGACATGGAGAAGGAGTCTATTGCACAGAAGGGGGAGTTAATGGGACACAAGTCTGTCCTGCCAACAAGTCCTATTGATGTTACAGACCAGGTTGAGGTCACCCATGCAGGTTACTCGAGTGGAGGTTGACTTGCGGATATGCAGCATTCCCATCAAGGTGGGGTCTGACATTGCTGTGTATGCCAGATAGAGGTCACGTCTGAGGAGTCTGTATGAGACTGAGTAGAGGGACAGGTCTTTTAGCCTATCTGTGTAAGGTAGATGCTTGAGACCTTGGATTCTCCTGGTGAGGAACCTCTGTGGTCTCTCCAGCTGCTGCATGTGCTTTGTGATGTACATGCCAAAAGGGGCATTGTACTCAATAATGGGTCTTATAAGGGAAGAATACAGGGATGTTATGACCTCCTTGTCCCTGGATAAGATACCCTTACAAATGAGGTGGGCCATGTAGAAAGCTTTCTGTACAACATAGGAATATGGTGGTCAAAAGTCAGTTTGCTATCAACCTGGATGGCCAAGTCCCTCATGACTGATTGCGTGCTTAGGACCTTGTTATTAATGTAATAATTTGTGGGGACGACACTCTCCCCAAAGGGATGATAATGCACTTTTTGGCATTCTGTTTGAGGCCATGTTTCTGGCACCAGTTATTTGTTTGGGTGAGACACTCTTGGAGAATGTCCACATCACAAGGGGAATTGATGACAGTGCCCAGCTTGCAGTCATCTGCAGTCTTGGTCAGCCATAGCCCACTGGTTTTGCCCTGCACCTTAGAGAAGTATATCCCAAACAACAGAGGCCCTAAGACAAATCCCTGGGGTACCCCACTCATTACAGGTTTACTGCTTGTGGCTTCACCTATTGTGACTAGGTGGGTTCAATTAATGAGCCAGTTTGCCAGCTGGTAACATATGGATTGATGCCTAGTTAAGAGAGTTTATCTATTATACCTGAGTGGGGAATAGTATCAAAGGCTTTGCCCAGGTCAAGGTATGTAATGTGCACCATCTTCCCCTCATCCATGGCTTTGTCTCACAGAAGTCACCCAAATTTAACAGGCATGACCTTCCCTTGATAAAACCAAACTGTGTGGGATCAAATGTTTGGATGTTGCCAATGTCCTTGTTAATGAGGTCCATGATAATCCATTCCATGGCCTTGCAGATCAGGCTAGTTAGGCTGATGGAGCTATAATTTCCTGGATCATTGGACACTCCATCTTTGCACAAAGGGATGACAGTGGCTGTCTTCCATTCAGGCTTTGGTTGAATAGGGTGACTAATGGTGCTGCAAGTTCCAACCTGAGTTCATACAAGATGCAGCCTGGGATGTTATCGGGTTCCATGGAGGCTGTATTTTTTGCCTTTGAGAGGGCAGTGATGACTTGCTCCTTAGAGATAAGGGGAACGGGGCAGGTGCCGGGATGTCCTGATTTACTGATGGGGGGACAAAGGGGTGAAGTTTTCACTGAACTTGTCTGCCAGCAGGTTGGCAATATCTACTGCATTTGTGTATGTGGTGCCCTTGACCACCAGTTCTTAGCAGATCTGAGTGCTTCCTTTGAGATTGCGGACATATGTGAAGAAGGCCTTCTGGTTGTCTTTAGTAGATGTTGCCAGTTTGAACTTGAATTTTGCTTTATAGGATTTGACTACTGCTCTTATTTGCTTGTTCAGGCTAAGGAGTGATTGTTTCTAATTAGGCACCTGCTCCTTCTTGGTTCTGGACAGCAATTTTTTCCTTTTATTATAAAGTTTATTTATTGCAGATATTCACCAGACAGGTATACACTTCTTTGCGGAGGATAATTTTGTCCTGTCTGGTATTCCTGATTCTATGCAGCTATACAAATGCTTGTATAGTACTTTGGTGTAGGTTTGGATGTATGTGCCAGTTCCTATGGATGGGAAGGGGGCTGTGAAGTTGTTTATACCTTACCTCAGAAGGTTGTAATCAGCTTTTGAGAAGTTTGTTTGTTTGACCCTAACTGGGGTTGGCTTGTCAGGGGAGATGGTGGCTTAGAAAGTGACCGCTTTGTGGTTGGATCTTACCAGGGAGGATGACACTGTACGGATGCTGCAGTGGTTGCTTATGTTGGGTAATACCAAGTCCAAGATATTATCACATCTTGTGGGGGTGTTGACCAGCTGGTCCAAGGCATTTGCATTGACGAAATTAAGAAATCTCTGGGCATTTGCGTTTTGGCATGAGTAGTTCTTCTAGTCTATGGTTGGTTAGTTAAAGTCACCCATGATAAGGGTAAAGGGTTGAATCTTGACTGATTCAAAGAGGTCCAGATAGGTGGAGTGGGCATCTTCAGTCAAAGTTGGGGGCCTGTAGCTTACTATGATTTGAATAGCGGTCTTGTCAATGGTTAACTGCTATGGGGTGTCTCCTGTGCATCATACTGTCTGACCAGCCTGGAGATGTGTATGTCTTTAATATATATTGCAATTCCACCCCCTTTTGCTTTGCTGCCCATGGCTTGGGGTGTGACTGTATCATAGGATGAGTAACCTGGTATGGCTGGGGTGCTCTCTGCAGCTTTGAACTAGGTTTCTGTGACTACACAAGTGTCAGCATCTTCCAATTAAGAATGTTTGCATCAAGTGCAGTTTCATGTTTAGACTCATAGCATTTAGCAGCATGACCTTTAATTTGAGATTTGATGAAATTTTCATGTTGGTAGTTTTGACCTCAAGGCATTGCCTTAAAAAGGCATTATAGGGGAGGCAAGAATCTTTGTGAGAAGCCTGAAGTAGAAGGGACACAGATGCAGGCCATCTCTGGCAAAGCATCATGGTCTGTCGATCATGTCTTCCGAGGTTGTCAGGTACTGGATCCCCTTGGAGTGACACCAGAAACTAAGCCAATTGTTAAAGTCAATCATTTTCTGTTTGTATTGAGACATCATTCTGAGTGACAGTAGAATTCTGCTTAAAGCTAAGGACATACCTGCCTGGGACACATACTCAGCAAGTTCGATCAAGTCTTTCTTCATATAGTCCGGGGAGGTATGTGTCAAGTCATTCATGCCAACATGGACTATGACAGAGTCATAACAGTATCAGTTGTGGACAGACTTGAGTGCATGGGAGATATGAGAGATTCTGGCACTTGACAAACAACTAACCATGACTTTCTCCTTATCCAGCCTGGTGAGGGACACATTTGTGAGTCTCACAATGGAGTCTCCTATGACTAATATGCTGGGTTTATGGTTAGCCCTTAGTGGCTGGGAGACAAGGATGTGTGGACTATGTGTGGTGTGTGGTGTGCTGGGCAGTGGAGTTCACGTGTGTTTTTGCCTTGGAGATCTCTTTTGTTTTGCTATGTTTTTGTTGAGGACCTCTGCATATGTGGGTTTGTGTTGTGTAGGTGTGGGTGGTGTTTGAGGTATGGTGTTTGTGCTGACAGCCTTCTCAGTACCAGATATACTGACATGTGAGGAAGAGAGCATAGACTCTAGTTTCTTAATGAAATTAAATTTCTTGCAAATTGTGTTCCTAGGTACTTATAGTAGAGGGCTGACCACGTTACATGAGGCAGTTGCTACACTGTTTCAGGATGCCCATATCAACCAGACTGGCAGGAGAAACCATAGGAAATTGTTCATCCATAAAAGGTGGCAGGTCTAAGATGAGTACTACTAAGTGATCACACAAGTGCTACTAAGGGAAATTTGTAGCAGGAATACCTCACAATGAGTTAAAACCAGTGCAGCCACAGTGTGTGACATGCAAACAAGCCCAGACCAGATCAAATGCGTGGTTTAAAATGCCACAAAAAATAGAAGATTTTAGTAACAGAAATCTAACCAATTGTGCCAGCACCTGCCCTCTTTGCCAATAAGCCTGTGCCAGACAAAGTACAGGCAGCCCTGCTACTCTCACTAGTAGAGAACACAACACAAGATGGCTGCCAGAAACACAGAAGGCAAACACAGGATGGCTGCCAGGAACACACAAGGCATAAACAAACAGCTTTGGATGCAGCAAACCAATATCCCGACTATGCTACTCAATTTCAGGGTTAAGAACACAGCAAAACTCACAGAAACGCACAGATTAACCACTTACTATAAAAACAGAACTAAAAGTATAAAAAAGTACAGTTAAACAGTAATGAAATGCAGTAAAATTCAGTTAAATGTGTACCTGGCAGACCTCCATAGGGCTGTTCAACCCGAATTATGTAAACTTTTTAAAGAATTGTGCCCATTGAGAACATAACATTATATACATTTCTTATATTTGTTTTAATTATCATCACATTGCATTGTTTATCCATCCCTTCATCAACATGTGAATTATCACTGCAAGTCCTCACTTTTTTCTAACTAATAAAAATTAAAGCTGGATATTTATTATCAAGTTTCTTACATCTGTTATTCTAAGCTACATTCCACAATTTGTCTTCCCAACATCTAACCTATTTTTTAACCTGAAGAACACGAAAAAGACCAAACAGTAACAGAAACTAACAAAATACACTAGATTTTTAGATGATATCTTTGTTTTAATCAATGGTGACGAACATAGGGCAAATGAGTTAGTAAATATGCTTAATTCCTCAATTAATTTTTTACAGTATACATATAGTTTCAACACTGAATCTATTTCTTACGTAGATATTTGGTTAGTAAAAAACAAAGAGTTAGGTAGTTTTACAGCCAAAATTTTTCGTAAAATAACGTATTCAAACTCGTTTCTTCACTTTTCAAGTTGCCATCCCTTCTACCAAAAAAGATCAGTAGTTAAAGGTCAGTAGGTGAGAGCCGCGCGTATTTCAAGTTTGAATGTAAACTTTTTTAAGGAATGTTTTTTCCTGAAACAAATGTTTATGCATCGAGGCTACCCTGAAGACTTATTGGACTCCCTAATAGAGGAGGTCACTTAAAAAGAGAAAGGTCTCTGTTGAAACCAATACTAACAATAAAACTTCCATCTGAGACTGTCAGTACTATTTTTGAGACAGTATCAACAGATTTACCTTTTGAGCAGACAGCACAGATAGAGCAACATTCAAAATGTAGCTTTATTACAACCTTCAATATCCATAGTAACTCTATAATCAAAATAGTCCATAAGAACTGGGACTTGTTTAGATCCGATTATGGGCTACTTGAATGATTAGGTAGTAAACCTTCAATAGTTTTCAAGAGAGGGAGCAATTTAAAAAACCTTTTAGAAAGATGACAACGGAAGGTGCCTAGATTTATAGGGATGTTCAAGTGTGAAAACTGCAACTATTGTAAACACATAGATGTGATAAACACATTTGAAATCAATGGGCATAAATATAAATTAAAATCTAAGTTTGATTGCAATACTAGGTTCATTGTTTATTTGGCAAGGTGTGTAGTTTGCCCCCCATTTTATGCGGGTAAAATGGAATGTAGGTTCCGTGAAAGAATCTATGAACACCTTTACACTATCAGTCACAACAAAATTGATAATGTCCATTTAAATACACAACATCGGTTTAAATTTATGGTCATTGATCATTTTGTCAATGATATTGGGGGGCCCAGCATCTTTTAAATTGGAAGAATTAGAACTGATTTGGTAGTTGAAACTAAATGCATTCAATTTCCCTGGTTTAAATGAATCCTGTTCAATCATGAGCATTTTAAAGCTCAAAAGTTTGCAAAGATAGATGGCCAGTGTTAAAAAACATACATCGCAACAATTTTTTAAATTTTAATCTATTAATATTTGGTGTGTTAATTTTAAAAGTTGAATTCTATAAATTTCTAGGGTTTTTTAAGTATTTATTGCTTTATTTGCTTAGTTTATTTTATGTATGTAATTGTTTGTGCATATTTTATGTAGTCCATTGAATAGCAGGGACTTGGGTTCTAGTCAAAGTAGTTTAATTAATTAATTATAGGATAGTTGCCCACACTTTTCGCTGTTGTTGACTATTTAAGTATGCTTAATTGACTACATCTGTTACCTCTGAAGAAGTCTGCCTACAAGCAGACGAAAAGCGCTTAAAGTTTCTTTATTTTGTTAGTGAACAAATCCGGTGTGCAGTTTCTGTTACCGTTTGGTCTTTTTCGTGTTCTTCAAGTTGTTTTGCCTCAGTTGTAACTATTCTTTAACCTATTGGGTCTCCTCATTTATGCACTCATTTATCTAGCAAGTACTCTAGCATTTGTATGCATTCCCATATTATTTTAATTTTAATTTTATTTTTTAATTTATTTAACATTTGTTTACTGGGAAAATCCGACTTGGAATGAAACTAATTTTCAGCAGATGCCTGGGGAGAAACATTCCATACGCCTGTCTTTGTAACATGGGAGGAAACCAGAGTACTCAGAGAAAACCCACACAAATACAGGGAGAACATGCAGACTCCACACAGAAGGCACTCTAGCTGAGAATCGAACCGGAGAACCTCTTGCTGTGAGGTGACAGTGCTATTGATGCACCACTGCACCATCCAATTGTAATGTATTTTCATACATTATATAGCTTGCTTTCTATATGTCATCTATTTCCATTTTAGAATTGCTATTTTTGTGATTAATTTGGCTTTCTGGGTAGACTTAATCCAGTGTTAGTGACACCTTAATTCTAATAATACTATATTTTTACATTTAACGTACACCATGACTTCAGTACTTTTTCTGATAAATATGTTAACTTACTTATAGTACTGAAAGGCATTAATCCTTGAAATGCTTAATATCAATTTTCCCCAAAATCTGCTATATGACAGTATGAAAACATTAAGCAGACTTAATTTGTCTTCAGAACTCATTTTTTTTCACATACCATATTTTCCTCATTAACAACAGCTGTATGTGCTAGATAGATTCACTGGTGGTATCCAAATAGATTGCCCTATTCCAAGTGAGTTCTTACTAGACTGCACATACAGTACTAAGATGCAGGCAATGTATGAGCTTTACTGTTCATGGGTCATCTCTGTGTTTTAAAATCAGAGCCTCTGTCTTCCTTGTTTTCTGTATCACTGCAATAAGACTCTTCTTGCATATTTCCACTTCATAGCCTGCATTCTGTAGGTTATAATTCTTTGACCAGATTTAAGTTAGAATATTTGTGATCAATCACCCATTTATTTTATAAAGAACCAAGGAAGTTATCTCAATCAGACTGAGATGATATTTTTAGATATACTGTTGTACACATTCACGACTGAAATGTTAGTTATATCTAAAACATACATGAAGAAAATGTAAAAGATAAGCCACCAACATGAATCCCTGTGAAAGACCTCTGCTAATTACACATACATTACTGCTCATTCTATCAGTACTGACAGAGTGTTCATTTTTATTTATTTGTATTTATTTTATGTTATTTTACATTTGTTGACCGGGAGAGTCTGACTGGATACATGTCCATTTTCAGCAGAGGCCCGGGGAGAAAAGCTTCACAGATTAAGAACAAATAACTATGTGATTTCTACATAGCAAGCAAGTATTCATAGGAAAACACATGATTTAACAAGATTCCATAGTTTAAACGTTACAAAGTACAATATTCATTGGTAGTTGCAAGTTTTAACAAAATTCCATAGTTTCAGTTAGAGTAAAGTAGTACTTAGAATGTATTGCTTTCCAGTAATAACATTGATTGATATAGATGTAAGTAAAAGGGGGTTGGGAGTGGATGTTAGGGTTAGTTTTGTGTGATGTGGTTGGGTTTAATGTTGGAATGTGTATAACTGCTGACTGCTGGTGTGGGTGTTCGCAGGTGAGGCACTATAAGGAGGAGTCACGATTCTTCTTGAAAGGATAGAAGTGAAAAGGAGCATGAGCGTTGGTCAGAGGGCTGTGTATGATATGGGTCAACCTGGTGTGTAGCACTGTCATAGCCATGCAAGTTTTAGATGCTCTTTTAGTAGCTCTTTGAATGTAACCATTGAGTTGGCTGAGGTAATAGCAGAAGCTAATGAGTTCCAAAGTTTACTGATGTAGTTAAGGAAGAGGGGGTCACCTGCTGTGTTATTGCTTTTGGTCACCTCGATTAGTCTTTTATCACTAGAGCAAAGTTGTCTGGTATTAGTTTGTAGTTTAAGTCGATTAGATAGTGTTTATTACTAGAGCGAAGTTGTCTGGTATTAGTTTATAGTTTAAGTCGATTAGATAGTGCTTATCACTAGAGTGAAGCTGTCTGGTATTAGTTTGTAGTTTAAGTAGATTAGACAGTGCTTATCACTAGAGCGAAGTTGTCTGGTATTAGTTTGTAGTTTAAGTAGGTTAGACAGTGCTTATCACTAGAGTGAAGTTGTCTGGTATTAGTTTGTAGTTTAAGTAGATTAGATAGTGCTTATAGATAGTGCTTATCACTAGAGCGAAGTTGTCTGGTATTAGTTTGTAGTTTAAGTAGGTTAGATAGTGCTTATCACTAGAGTGAAGTCTGGTATTAGTTTGTAGTTTAAGTAGATTAGACAGTGCTTATCACTAGAGCGAAGTTGTCTGGTATTAGTTTGTAGTTTAAGTAGGTTAGATAGTGCTTATCATTAGAGTGAAGTTGACTGGTATTAGTTTGTAGTTTAAGTAGGTTAGATAGTGCTTATCACTAGAGCGAAGTTGTCTGGTATTAGTTTGTAGTTTAAGTAGATTAGATAGTGCTTATCACTAGAGCAAAGTTGTCTAGTATTAGTTTGTAGTTTAAGTAGATTAGATAGTGCTTATCACTAGAGTGAAGTTGTCTGGTATTAGTTTGTAGTTTAAGTAGATTAGATAGTGCTGGGGGGTTTCAGGTGGTATTAGTTTGTAGTTTAAGTAGATTAGATAGTGCTTATCACTAGAGTGAAGCTGTCTGGTATTATTTGTAGTTTAAGTAGGTTGGATAGTGCTTATCACTAGAGTGAAGTTGTCTGGTGTTAGTTTGTAGTTTAAGTAGACTAGATAGTGCTGAGGGGGGTTTCAGGTGATATTAGTTTGTAGTTTAAGTAGATTAGATAGCGCTGGGGTTTTCTCAGGAAGTAGTAGGAGTTTCTGGGTGAAAGAAAGCTGATGGAATGAGAGGAGAGTTGAGAATTCAAGCCAGTTATGTTGATTTAGTGAATGACAGTGGTGGGCACAGTAGGAGGCACCAGTAGCAAATTTGACAATTTGATTGTTGCAGATGTTAAGCTTGGCCATTTCAGTTTTGTGTAGGTTGGTGAAGATGGGAGCGGTGTAGAATAGTGTGGAGAGGAGGTGGTTTTGAGCTATGGTTATTCTAGCAGGTTGGGTTAGAAATGGTCTGTTTTTATAAAGACTGCCCAGTTTTTTGTGAATGATTTTAATAGTTTGATTTATATGTAGATCAAACTTGAAGTTGTTGCCAATGTCACTCCTAGTAGTTTAGTATGAGTGTCTGGAGAGATGATAGTCCCATCTCTGGACACAATATTGAATGTGTTGGGCATTGAGATGGATTTGTTTGGTTTAAATAGAAACATTTTTGTTTGGGATTAAGTAATAAGTGTTTGTTAAGAAACCAGTTTTCTGTAATTTGGAAGGCTATTTTGGTAATGGAGAGGAGTTGTGTGGGTCATTGACTGAGCAGACTAATGTTGAGTCATCAGCATATTGTATAACAGTTGCATCTTGGCATATGCTGTGGAGATCGTTAATGAAGATGGAGAACAGAAGGGGTCCCAGAACGGACCCTTGTGGGACTTCTGTTAGCAGTGAGGATAGGTTGTTGTGCCATCGAACTGCTTTTTGTCTACCATGTAGATAGTTTTTGAACCAGGCTAGTGTGTGATCACAAAGGCCAAGATTAGTAAGGGAGTGGAGTAGTTTGGGATGGTTGACCATATCGAAGACTTTTGACAGGTTCAAGAATATGGCAGAGGTTATCTTACCTAAGTGCCTGTTTTGGTTGATAAGGTTTGTAAAGGAAAGAAGGGCTGTGGTGGTACTGTGGGCAGGTCAGAATCCATGCTGGGTAGGAGCGAGACATTGATTATTAAGTAGGTATGGCATAACTTGGTAATGTATACATTTTTCAAGAAATTTTGCTAGTGGGGACAGGATGGCAATAGGGTGATAGTTGGTGAGGTCAGTGGATATTCCACCTTTATTATTTGTTCAATGGGGTGTGATCTCAGAGTTGATATATTTAAGTAGCAGGGGGTGTGGGGGCACAGCCCCCCACGTTGGGGGTGCAGGGGCACTTGCCCCCCTGCTTAAAACAGTTTATTTTGTTTTCTGTTTTTTTTTTTATCCATAGTCGAAGTTTTGTAACTTTGAACATAATGGTTCAAACATTATGTGTTCGGAGTTATAAGACTTCTACTTTGTGATATAGACCCTATATATATTTATTTATTTATTTATTTATTTATTTTTATTTTATTTATTTAACATTTGTTGACCGGGAATGTCCGACTAGGTTCCACAGATCCTGTTTTCAGCGGATGCCCGGGGAGAAATGCTCCAAATATATATATATATATATATATATATATATATATATATATATATATATATATATATATATATTCATACACATATTTATAAATCATCATCAAATCCTGAATGCTCTAAAGATTGAATCCAAAAGAACAAACGTTTTAGATCAAATCTAAAAAGACTAAAAAACAAAATCAATATTTTTCAGCGGGCAAACCAAACTGCACACTCACATATCTGTGTGCACACACCCTTCTAACTATATACACTAACTAGGAGATCAAGCAATAGTTGGATAAGTGCAAATACCCAGACCCACACTACCATGATCTCATATAAAAAACATCCAGCAGGCTGAAAAAATAAGGAAAAAAGAACATTTTGTCTTGCAAACTGTAACTATATAACATTGTTATTACGAAGCTAGTTTCATTTTAAAAAGTATCTGATGGCACAGCATGGACATTTTGGGGCTCAGTTAGGTTCTGTTACTGCTTAATCCCCAGATAAATTGAGGCAGATGGGAGAGAATGACTGATGGCAGCTTTTCATTTCCTATAGGTGAGTGTTGGCAGAGTTCCACTTCAAGAACTTCATCTGGCAGAAGGCCCAGAAGTACAAAACTCACAATTAAGGACTCTGGAGACCGCAAGCTTTCCAAGATTTACACTTGCCCTTTAGCAAGAATTATGAGTATGCAGAAGCACACACACACATAGTTGAGTCCAAGAGGTATAACACTGTGCTTTCTGGCTAAAAAGTGAGGGTTAAAAGGATACTGACATTTTCTAACCCCAAAAAGCAAAAAAAAAAAAAACCCTGGCTCAGCAACAAGGATGTTTCAAAAGCCCTTTTTAACCACACCAACCTCGTCTAGTTTTTGACAATAATCCCCAGCTCCCATGTCATTCTCCCACTTACTCTGCATTCATTGCATCAGGATGAACAAGTTGCCAAATCGTGATGGTGCTTAATCATTCTGGGTAGTGAAGAAAGCAACTTGATAAAATCTTTTATAAAATCTAGATGCACCTCCTACTCCTGAAGCCATGATCTGCAGCTTTTGAAGCAGTGAGCATGAAATGGTGTATTCTTGACATGCTGTACCACCTGTTATAATAGGCAGGTCAAAGAATATCTACTGCCAAACTCAATACAGTTCAGTTTGTAGGTCTGTGACATGTTCCACAAAGAACTTCATGATCTTTCTGAGGAAACTCAAAAAATGATTGACCTGCATTTCTAATAACACTCAGTGATACGTTCCTTTCATTCAGAGAACACAATTGTTCTTTTCCATCCAGAAAGGACGCTGCACTCTCCTACACTACTCTGTCTCTACTGAACTTGTAAATACGGTAGCTAATTATTTCATTCATGACATTAAGTGTTCACTATATGATGATACTGATCTCAGTTTCCAATGCAGCTCAACTGGCTACTGGAATGATTTAGACATTATATGAAGTATTCATTTCTTCTTATTCTTAAAGGGTCATAAAAGAGTTTTTTTTTTCAAAACCAATAACTTTCTCATATTTTAGTCCTGAAAATGTGCAATTTATTATTTGCTATAGTTACTTACGTTTCTTCTGATAATTCCATTAAAGCCTATTTAGATGTGACTGTTGGGTCTCTAATATCCTATTACCTAGGTGGTAAAGCAGTTGTTGCCTTTCCTGAGTTTTACTTATGACAGCATATATTTGTGTGTGTGTGGGTGGGTTTAGATTTGGTCCATTTAGTTTTCTTTTGTGGTGGCCAAGTGGTTCCTTTCACAGGGAAAGGATTTAAGCAGTCCGTGTTTTCAATGGAATGGCATTTCGGAGAAGTGGAGTTGCTCAATTTGGATTCGAGGAAAGGAAAGATGTTTTCATTGAAAGAAGGTATGGGTCTATGTCAGAAGCTAGAGTTTTCAGAAATTCAAAATTTGTATTGTCAAGATGATATGATCAAGATTCCGAAAACTCAAAGTTCAAAAAACAACAAAATCTACCTTTTTTCTACACTTTTGCAGGGGGGCACCACTCCTGCACCCTGCATGTGGCACCTTGCATGTGGGGGCAACCTTCTTCTGCGTGTATATATATATATATATATATATATATATATATATATATATATATATATATATAGATCACACTGCAGTGGTGAAAAGGGTATATTCCCTTATCTTCACTGTAACATGACCTCCATTCAAAAGCTTTGAGTTTTTAGAAACTCGATCATATCATCTCGGTAATATGAATTTCACGTTTTCTGAAAACTCCAGCTTCTGAAGAGGACCTATATATATATATATATATATATATATATATATATATATATATATATTTATATATAGATATATGCATATATAGCTATATGTATATTTATATATTGATATATAAAGTATATATATATATATATATATATATATATATATATATATATATATATATACACGCACACACACACACACACACACACACACACACAGATAGATAAATAGATGTAGATAGATAGATAGATAGATAGATAGATAGATAGATAGGTAGATAGATAGATGTATATATTTGTGTATATGGATTCCTAACATGCTGGAGATCTAGTTGTGATGAATTAGAATATTTGCAAGTATGAATGTGATCTACTATGTAGAATATATTATATTTTACTATAGTGTGTGTATGTTTGTGTATTTTGTTGAATGTAGGCTGTGGGTGGAGTTGTGTTTTAGCATTGTTGGTACTGATATGAGGATTTTGGTTTGAGGAAATTAAGTGGGTTTTTGAGGTTTAATGCCAAAAGTTTTCAATATTCCAAAACTTTCATCATTGGAGAGTAGGAGTATGTGTGTACATATGGTTATTTGCAGACTATGGTATGAGTAAAATCTACTGACGGGGATACATTTTAATGTAGTGTATTTGTTGTTTTTTCTTTTGTGTTGTCAGTATGGAATTGTTTCCAGATTAGGGAGAGACAAAGGTAAGAATGTGTTTCGTATTGCATTGTAGTGTTGTTGCTCATCTAGTGCCAGGTGCCATTTTCCAATCTGGCACCCCTAAATTTTAACAGTTGCCCAACTCTGTTCCCCATCTGCTTAGTGGTCTTAAGTGGAGGAGTAAGCAGCAATAAAGCTTCTGCTTTTAAAATTGTAACAAGATGCTTCCTATGACTTATTCTATACAAAAAACATTGAAACACTTTAATACTGCAGAAATGCAGGTTCAGAAATGAATCCCTGTACTTTACTACCAATTGACTGGTATCTCCTGACTGTGGCCCTTAACACCTTGCCCCACCCTAGCTATGCTACTAGGTGCAAATGGGTGTAACCCCCACAACAATCAGGAACAAACAGCTATACAACATCAATTATCAAAAAGGGCAGTCAATAACTGACATAGTATGTCAATTTGACTTCTACCAGTAATTGTCAACAGTGCAAAATTATCTGAACTAGAACTAATAACAGTGAAGTATGTATTACCTTAGATATTGCCAGTAATGAGCAATGCAACAGTCAGGAATACACAATATTGTGATACTATTTAAGCATTATAACACTATGGTCATCAGAGCAGCAGTACTAATTTAAACATGTAAACAGAGGCAGTGCAGTCAGTAAGCCAGAAGATTAAAAAGCAGAAAACAGTTTTCATTGTAAATAATAAGGTAATAGTAAAATTAACCACAGCAGTGCAACTAAGCTGAGACAGAGAAGGCATTGAAATGTATATTATCGACAACAAGGATGTAGAGATTGCCTTAACTAATGTAGACTAGGACCTTTTACTGGTTACTTACAAGGATTACCATTGCTTCATAGTAGCTCATCAAGTTGAGCAAACCTCCAGGTATTTAGTCTTTAAGGCTCCGCACTTGTTGAAGCTGACCAATAAAATTATGGCAGTGCTCCCAAAAGAGCTATACAATCACAGTCAGGCACTCTAATTATTTACTATTTACTGGAACCCAAGTTTAGGTACGTCACTTGGAAACCTCCACTTTCATCAGGGGCTGGAACACTGCAAAACTAGTCCTAGAAAGCTTATTAAGTCCTTCTAGTACATCAAATCAGTAAGACCCAGGTGGAAAAGGGCTTTGTTGACTTTTCCACCTTCTCTATGTTCTCTTGCTGTCTTCTCTGTATTCCACATTATAGCTCTGTCAACACAACACTGCTTTGTAACTTTCCCAGTGAAGTAGTTGAAATGATTAGTTCCACTTTTATGCTGCTGTTTCTTTCAGGGATCCTGTCTAAAAAATGTGCCCACTCTTTTCATTTGATTACTTCCTATGACAAAAATAACTAATTATAGCTGATACAACAACTGTGGGACTGGAAATTAATGAATGGTTGAAATAGGGGAAAGGTAAAGTTTTAATTTCAGTTTAGATTCATCAAGGGCATGTTATGCTTACTCAACCTGGTGGATTTTTCTGAAATGTCACTAAAACCATAGATGTAGACAAAATGGTACACACCGCATACCTTGACCTGACCAAAGCTTTTAACACAATTCCCTCCCCAGACCTTGTAGAAAAACTAAAGAAACCGGGAATAACTCCAGTGTCACTGCTGGCTTGAAAACTGGCTCACAGATAGGTTGCAGATAATCAAAATGGGGAAGTTAGCTCCAGAAAGAGACAAGTCACCAGTGGCATCCTCCAGTCTTCTGTGCTGAGACCTCTCCTGTTTGGCATCTACGTTTTTTTGAAGTAAAAGCCAGTAGCAAAGGGCTCTGGTTGACTATGTTTGCGTATGATTGCAAGCTAGTTGCAGTCATTGAATCCCCAGATGACTTAGCCATCTTGTAAGTAGGTTTGTCACAAATACATAAGTTGTCCCAAAATCATGGACTGAAACTAAATGCCAAAAAATGCATTATGGTATGCTTTTGGAAGTCATCTACCCAAGAGAACTACCACACTGATAAAATACCCTGAAGAGTTGACCCATTTGTTTGAGATTTGGAAACTTATGTAGACATTGACCTAACTTTTGACCAATATGTTCATAGGTTCGTAGACGATTACTAGTCTAACAGCTCAAGAACCCTTGCAAGCCCAGACAGTTTTACCTAGATTTTTCCCAATTTTCTATCCCTAGTGGAAAGGTAACAAGTATCAGCAAGCAGGGTTTTGACATTTTGTATAGGATAATAGGATCATAGGAAGTTACTAGGCTAATAGCCCTAGGGCCCTTACAAGCTTAGCCAAGTTCTACCCTTATTTCCATGATCAGCACCTATTGCCCCTGTCCAAGAGGGACACAGGTGGAAATCCCAGGGTAAATTTACAGTTACCCAACCAATCATCCAGGTTGCATTTGAAGAGGGCCAATGAAGTGCTCTGTCTGACATGAAGTGAGAGTCTGTTTCAAAGGTGTGTTAACCTCTGGGAGACAATTCTGTCCCTCCAGCAGGTTCTATTCATGTCACATACCAGGTTAAGGTCTTTAGAGTGAGTAACCTGTGTGCCATTTGACTTGCAGATATGCAGCATTTCCAATAAAGCAAGGTCAGAGATTGCCTTATATGCAAGGCATAGATCACCTCTGAGTAGTCTGTATGAAACAGAATAAAGTGACAGTGATTTCAGATGACCCACAAAGGACAGATGCTGAAGACCTTGAATGTTCCTTGTGAGGAGCCTTTATGGTCTCTCCAATTACTGTGCTTGGAAAGGTACATGTCAAAAGGGGTATTTTACTCAAATATTTGCCTGATTAGTGAAGAGTACAGAGAGGTTATAACTTCTTTTTTTACTGGAGGCAATGCCCTTACTTATGAAATGAGCAATATCGAATGCCCTTATTACCACTGTGGAGACATGGTGATCAAAGGTAAGGTTGCTGTCAACCGGTGTGCCCAGGTTTCTCACCACCAAATGTATACTTAGGGTGTTGCTATTGATGTGGTAGTTACCAGAAACATCACTCTTACTGAAAGGGATAATAATACATTTTTTTCAATTGAGTTTAAAGCCATGACTTTGGCACCAATCATATGTTTATGTAGGATGTTGACATAATTTGGGATTCTATGTCCACTCCCAGTTTGCAGTCATCAGCAAACTTTGTCAGCCATAGCCACAGACCTTCAGTCGTTACGTGTACTTCTGACCCACCTAGCAATATAAGGGTTTTATCTAGCTGGGTGAGTTTGTCAATGATGCCTGAGTGGAGGATAGTGTCAAGGTCGGCTGTATGCAAACATTTTTCTTCATCCATGGCCTCGGTGACTGTCTCAAAAAAGTCCACCAGCTTTAATAGGCATGATCTCCGTTTGACAAATTCCATTTGAGTAGGATCAAGTACTTGGAGATTACCTACATCTTTGTTGATAAGGTCCATGATGATTTGTTCCATGGCCTTGCCGATAAGGCTAGTCAGGCTAATAGTTGTATAGTTCCCATGTTCAGTGGAAGATTCACCTTTGTGCAAGGGGATAATGGTGGCAATTTTCCATTCAGCTGGGATGAAGCCAGAGTTTAGACTATGATTGAAAAGATTACCCAATGGTGCTGCTAATTCTTGTTGTAGTCCATGTAGGACACTGCCTGGGATGTTATCAGGTGCCATAGATGCTGTGTTTTTGGGCTTAGAGAGGCAGTTTATGACCTGCTCTTTAGAAATACAAAGTAGGGGACAGGTGTTAAGGATGTCATGGGATACATGTGGCAAGGAAAGGGGAGTGAAGTTTTCACAGAACCTGTCAGCTAACAGGTTAGCTATGTCCACAGGCTCTGTATATTTGGTATCATTAGCTACCAGCTTAGCACAAATCTGGGTCTTTCCTTTTAGGTTATGAATGTAAATAAAGAATGCCTTAGGGCTGTCCTTAGTTGAGGAAGCTAATCTGGATTCTTATTTTGCTTTGGAGGACTTTACACAACGTCTAATTTACTTGTTTAAGCTGAAGAAGGAGTGTTTCCACTTAAGGGGTTGCTCCCTCTTATTCTTAGACAGCAATTTCTTCCTCTTATTGTAAAGGCGTTTTAATGGCAGCTGTCCACCAGGCAGGTTTTCTCTTCCTTGAGGAGCTTGTTTTGGTCCTATCAGGTATGGCTGACTCAATGCAGTTGTACAGGTGTTTGTATAAAGCATTGGTGTAGAACTCGTTATAGTTGCAAGTTCCATCTGAGGGGGGAGGTGCAGTGAAGCTATTTATACCATCCTGTATGAAGTTAAAATCTGCTTTGGAGAACTTTTTTTAGTCTAGCTGCTGCTGGGGTGGGTGGGGGTCAAGTATGATAGTTACTTCAAATGACACTAATTTGTGTTAAGATATCACCAGGGAAGATCATACAGTGGGTCTGCTGCAGTGGTCCTTCATATTTGTAAAGTGGCCCCCCCATATTAATAAAAACCAGATCCAAGATGTTGGCACCCCATGTGGTGGTGTCAGCCAGCTGGTCCAAGGCATTGGAGTTAACGAAGTTGAGGAAGCTTTGGGAAAGTGAGTTTGAGCACGTGTAATTTACCCAGTCAGTGGATTGGGTAGTTAAAGTCACCCAAAACCATGGTGTTCAGATATATCTTGATAGACTCAAGCCAATCCAAACAGGCTGTGTGGGTGTCCTGATTCACAGAGGGGGTCCTGTAGCTGTCAATGACTTGAATATTGTCTGCACCAACAGTTAATTCCACCTGAAGTATCTTGAGAGAATCATACTGTTTAACTAGTCTAGAGGTGTATTTATCTTTAATTAATATTGATACACTGCCTCCTTTTCATACCTTCAGTTTGTGGTCTGAAAGTGTGGAAGGAGGTATAACCTAGTATGGCTGGGGTGCTCTCCACAGCCTTGAGCCAGGTCTCTGTGACTGCACATATATCTGCATTGTCCAAGGTGAGGAATGCTTCCAGTGAGTGCAATTCCATGATAAGACTCCTAGAGTTTAGCAGCATAACCTTGAGGTTGTTTTTAGATGGAGTTTTTACATCAGTATTTTTTTCCTTGAGAAACTGCCTAAAAAGGCACTATGGGGATGAAAAGAGCCTTAGCCAGTAGCCAAAATCCCAGGGGTGACAGATGAAGACCATCTCTGGCAAAGCACTGAGGTCTGTTGATCATGTCATCCCAGGCTGACAGATACTGGATCCCTTTAGAATGACACCATAAACTAAGCTAATTATTCAAGTTAATAATGTTCTGTTTGTATTGAGGCATCATCCAAGGTAAAGGTAAAATGCTGCTTATGGCTAGGGACATACCTACCTGACACACATAGTCCAAGAGCCTCATGTCTCTCTGCATATAGTCCAGAGAGGTATGTATCAAGTTATTCACACCAACATGGACTATGACGGAGTCATAACAGTACCTCTTGTTGATAGACTTGAGTGCATGTGTGATATGGTGGATCCTGGCACCTGACAGACAGTTGACCATGACATTATACTTACCCATCCTGGTGAGAGGGACATCTATGTGTCTCACAGTGGAATCACCTATGACTAATATGTTTGGATTTGTGTTTTGCCTTAAGGACTTGACAGGTAAGATGTGAGCTATTATGTGTATTTTGTTCTGCAGAGGAAGTATTATGTATAGTGTGCTTGTGTTTGTGTGTGGGAGGTCTCTGGCATTTAAGTATGTTTCTAGTGAGGACCTCTGCATATATAAGTATGTGCGTTGTGGGTTTGGGTGGAGTAGGAGGCAAGGTGTGCATGCTGACAACCCGCTCATTGTCATATGTACTGAATAGTGTGTGTGAGAGCATGGATTCAAGGTTCTTAATATAGCTGCATCTCTCACATGTTGAGTTTGTGTGAACTAGGAGTACAAGGTTATCAGTGAACATGAGGCAGTTGCTACACTGCCACAGGATGCCCATGTTGACCAAGCTTGCTGGAGAAATTGTAGGAAATTGTCAGTACATAGTGTTAGGTAAATTTACACGGCCAAGAAAAGAGATTGCACTTAGTAATGGCTAGTGTACGTGATGTGTAATTGTGTATTGGTACCTCTGAGGCTAGGCTTAGTGTTCCACCTGACAGTAGAGTAGGGTCACAAAAAACCTCTGGAGGACCACAAGCAAAGTGCTAAGGGAAAATTTAACAAACAAAATGTTTGAGTCTATAACCAAGAAATGTAACTATCGCCATGTGGCAGTGCACAAGGGTGAACTACATGCAAACAAGGACAAAAGTGGGGCTTAAATAAAACAAGAAATAACCCTTTTAACTCACACTAACCAGTAAGGATGCTCTCTCTATGCTCTAGTCCAATCACGCTCGATTAGATGGGACCCAGACAACACACTCCTCCCACAAGGGTGCAGGAGGGCCTTCTCCAACAAAGAATTGAATTTGATGCTCACAAGTTACAAAACAGACCCAGAAACAGCAAACCTTGAACTGGGCTATGATATAGCTGAACTAGTACACTGTACAGTAAAGTGTGGCAAAAAAATGTTCAGACAATTCAAACAGGCAGTAGAATACAAATACAAATTAAAAGTGCAATATAAGAGCAAAAACAGGCACTTATAGTTAATTGGAAGCAACGGATGTCTCAGATCTTTCAGTATCTCAGTGAAGAGCTGGTTTTAGTGCTCATGTAATACAAGTCTAGATTCAGCAAATCTGAATCTGAATCTAGCCTATGCTATAAAATGCAGCAGTATTAGAAATTCCAAGTGCATAAAATCACAGTCATAACAGCAATAAACAGTTTAAATAAAACAGCAATTCAGTAGAAAACTGTTCTCAAAATACAATGCAGATTTTAAAAATACTTACTTTTCAGCTGGTTTTAGTGCTCAAATGATGCCAAACAGTATAGATTCAGTCTAGTATCAGCAGGCCTGAATATAGCCTATGCTATAAAATGCAGAAGTACTAGAAATTCGAAGTGCAGAAAATCACAGTCACAACAGGAAAAAGGCAGTTTAAATAAAGCAGCAATTCAGAATACTCCCACAAGAGTGTAGATCTCAAACCCTACTAGTGTGAAATAACTGGTCTAGAACCCAAGAGCTTAAACCTGAACCAAGTCACTTAGAATAACAGGCACAATAAGCCTTTACCAGCAATTTCCAGCTTAGAAGGGTGTAGGCCATACTTTCCCCACCACAGGAGTCTAGACCATACATCTTCCTAATATAAAATAACTGGTTTTGGAGCCCAAGTGCTTAAGCCAGAACTAAGACACTTCAGAATAACAGAAACAATAAGCCTTCAACCAGCAATTTCCAACTTAGAAGGGTGTAAGCTATCCTCTCCTGCCCATTTTGCAGACTGTCTCTGTCCATAAGGGATACATTTTCATTACATAGGTTCATAGGTACATACTAAGCTAGCTGTCCTTGCAGGTCATTTTAAGCCTAGCCAGTTTTCATTTCAAAGGTGATAATCAAACTCACTATACCAACCCAACCAATGTATCTATTGTTCTAAGAATGTCCTTCTATATTGCACAGCTTATAAACAAAGGGATTATGTCACAATCTATTGATGCCATTGCCCCCCTTATTCATTATGCCAGTCATTGAATAAAATGCCCTCTTTGTCATTTATCTTTCCAGAAACATTAAGCAACTGGAGCACCCTCAGCGATACCTTGCTAAAAGGATACAAGGCCTAAATAACATGTCCTACATGGATGCATACAAAGCCTTGTCACTATACTCAGTAACCTACAGAATGTTAAGAGATGACCCGTGTCTGGCATACAAGGCATCCTGACTCATTACTGATATATTTACAGTATATCAGAAAGTCAAATGGCATCAGAAATGTTCAGTGTAGGGATCCAAACCTCTTCTGCAACATCAACAGAATGGTTTGGAGGGACAGTGATATCTCATATAGGATACTGCCACTGTGGAACAGATTTCCCATCCATAAGAAAGCTCATCCCTGTCCATATTCAAGCATAATTTGATTTATGGATGAGAAACAGAAAATTTACCCTAGGTCTGCCTTTGTACAGTATTGGACAGAGGTTACTCATAAATGCATTATCCGTGAATGGGTCCCCTCAAATTATCTATGATATGATCTCAGTTATTTTTATTAGGCATAATATATAATTATTGACAGTGAGATGGGTAAAGCCAATCTATAATAAAAATGGAATAGATTATTTTTAACACAAAAAGGGAAATCAGCTAAGTTTAAAGTGGCCCACAAGGGAAGTTTGCCTTGTACTTACCAGTGAACCTATAAAGAATGATCTATAGACAAATGTGAAATAAAGGAATGGTGTTGTATAAGTAATATATAAAGAGCTTTAAGAAAGCAAAGAAAGAAAAAAATGTTGGTCCATCATGCATATTTCCTTTTGGAAAAGAAGGCTGTGGGTCTTATTCACACACTGGGTAGCTGGATTAATTTTCCTGCACTGAAACTACAGTGCAACATAAGGGGAGTGTTGCACTCCTGAGTATGTCATCCTTCAGATAAGATGTTAAACCAAGACCCCATCTGCCTGAGTTGATAGTAGGCCCCGTAGACATAAAAGACCCCATGGCACTTATCAAAAAGAGTAGGGGATTTATTAACCTTACAGCAAGAATATCAGCAATGAAAAACCTGAAAATTCATCCTAATATATGATAATAAAGATTTAATATTAGAAAATGAAACAAAATAAAAAAGAAGTTATGTCTTACCATAACGTTCCATCTGTGTTGTTCATCTTCATTCATTGTTTACTGATGGGTTTCAGTTCCATCCTCGGAACCGACTCAGCTGTTGTAACAAGCTCATGCCAGCCAGAAAACTCTCGAGCTAAGCTTTACCCATAGTGCCACTCTCCACATTACCTGAGATCGAGTTTGCCCTTAAGGATAGGACAGAATGCAGATAGAAAGCAGAGGCTTTCTTTGAGCAATTTCCTTAGCATAGGAAAGGACTATAGCTGAACCTCCAAGAGTCTTTAGGAGGAGGATGGTGGGTGGGTTGTAATGAATGAATGAAGATGAACAACACAGATGGAACATTATGGTAAGATATAACTTCTTTATCTGATGTTGTTAACCTTCATTCATTCCTTACTGATGGGGCAGAATCCCTAGCTACCTTGTTTCCTGGGAGGCCTTATGGAAGAATGTCCCTGAGCACCATTGAACCAAAGGAGGTTCTCCCCCTGGAGACCAAATCCAATTTGTAATGTGTGATAAAGTATGAGGTAATGCCCATGTAGATGGGACTGAGAATTTGTTAGTACGATATACAAAGGAAATTCAATCTCTCAGCCATTTAGATAAGGTAACTTTGGATACTGATTTTTCCATTTTCAGACCAGAATAGGATATAAACAATTGGTTAGATTTCCATATGAACTTCGTTCTGTCAAAGTAAAAAGTTGTCTGTGAAGATCGAGCAAATGCAAGGTATACTCACCCTTATGAGAGCAGTTTGGGAAGAAAACTGTTAGATCAATTGTTTGGTTAATAGAAAGATCAGAAATAAGCTTAGGCAAAAAGTAGGGATTAGTCCGAAGTGATACACTGTCCCTATGGAAGATCAGGTAGGGACGTTTTGTACATAAAGCTTGCAATTCTGAGATTCATCTAGCTGAAGTAATGACCACAAACCACAAAGTTTTCCACGACAAGATTTTAAATCACAGTTGGCCACAGATTCAAACGAGGAGCTTATTAAGGTTTGGAATACTAGGGTCAAGTCCCATGGCTCAAGTGGCTGTTTAAAAGGTGGCCTGATATGTACAACACCCTTTAAAACGGTTTTACAGAACTGGTGAGAGATTAAGGAGGAGCCTTCAACCCCATTATGGAAATTGGAGATTGCTGAAAGGTGGACTCAAATGGTAGAGGCTGCAGCTTCGGAATCAAGGAAATTTGGTAGATAAACCGAAATTATTGGTACTGGTGTTGAAAAAGGATCAATTCCCTTTATACAAGACCAATAAATACATTGTTTCTATTTATGAGGTAAAGCTTCCTGGTGGATGGTTTATGAGAAGCCAGAAGAATGTGATGGACCGGGTAGGATAGGTTGCTTTTCTTGGCAATCATTGGAAGTGGAGAAACCAAGCTGTCAGCCTTTGACTCAATACGTTCGGATGTGTCAAACCCTGTGGATGTGACAGCAAGTCCAGAACTGGATCCAGGATCCAGGGTTGACGTACTAAGTGAGGGCATAGGAAGGGAAACCAAATTTGTCAAGGCTAGGAGGGTGCAATTAGGATTGCTCTGCTTCTCAGCCAAAGAGCCTTCTTTAAAAATTGCAGGATCAGAAGAAGGGCAGGATAAGCATAAAGAAGTCCCGTGGGCCAATCGTTTAAAAGAGTGTCCATCAGAGGCTCCCCCTGCAGGGGAATGAGGGCAAAGTAGCTGCTGCATTTGTGATTTGTGGGGGTGTGAATAGATTGCAGCAAGGTTGACCCCAATGGCTGAAAATCTTCACCGCTACAACAGGATCGAGGGACCACTCGTGAGGCAGCAGAATGCATCTGCTTAAGTTATCTGCAATTATTTTGGAATCCCCAGGAATGTGCATTGCTATCAGAAAGTGGTCAGAAGCTATCACCCATTGCCAAATTCTCATGGCTTCTCAACATAATGGGTAGGACCTGAATCCACCTTGTTTTTTGATATACCAGACTACTGACATGTTGTCTGACTGGACTGCAATTGTTCCAGAAGAGAGAACAGACTGAAATGCTTGCAATGCTAGAAGCACTGCCCTTGGTTTTAGAATATTGATATGCAAATTGACATCCATAAATGACCAGGTGCTTTGGACCGTCTTTCCCTGAAAGTGCTTCCCCTCCCATCTGATCAGGGAGACATCTATGGTCACTATGGTCCTGGGCTGGCAAGGTGAAAAGGGTTGGCTCTATAAAATTTGTTCTAGCCTCATCCACCAAATTATGTCTTGTTTGCATCGGTTGGTTATCCTGATCTGGAATGACATGGGAAGGTCTATGGGGGACCATTGTGTTAGCAGTAGCCACTGAAGAAGCCTCATGTATAATCTTGTCAATGGATCCATTGTAATAGATACTGCCATGGACCCTAATAGCTGGAGAACAGCTCGGGCCGGTACATTGTTTTGGTTGAGTATCACTTAGAGCTGTGATCCAAGTATCTGTAGTCTGTGAAAGGGAAGGTAGACTTGACAAGACAGGGTATTGAACTCCACCCCTATGAATTCCAGTCTTTGAGATGGAGTAAGCTTGCATTTGCCCTTATTCACTGTTATCCCTAGGTGGTTCAGAAGCTTTTGGGTGTAGTGAATCACTGAAAAGAGTTGATGTTTGGTTGGGGTGGTGAGGATCCAATCGTCTAGATATGGAAACACCCAGAATCCTTGTAGTCTCAAGTGAGCTATCACCACTGCTATGCATTTGGTGAACACTCTGGGGGCTGTAGAGAGGCCAAAGGGCAGTGCTCAAAATTGGTAGTGATTGGCTCAGCCAGAAGCAGAGAAATCTTCTGGATCATTTGTCCATTTTTATATGGAAATACACGTCCTGAACGTCTATAGAGCACATCCAATTGTCCTTTCCCAAGAAAGGAAGAATAGACTGTACCATGACCATCCAGAGTTTTGCTTGTTTGACAGATTTGATTAGGATGCCGAGGTCCAGAATTGACCTCCAGTCCCCTGTTTTCTTTGGCATTAAAAAGAATCTTGAGTAAAAGCCGGATTCTACTTGGTCTGGAGGGACTGTTAGGATGACTCTTTTTTGAAGCAGCTTTTGAATTTCTATAGCTGCGAATTCCCTTTGACTGGGTGGAACATTGGGAATGAGCCTTAAAGGCCTTGGGATAATATTGAATGGCATGTGATATCCTCTGGTCATAATTGTCTGCACCCAAGAGTCTGTGTTATTTCTTGCCAGGCAAAGTGGTCCAGAGAAAAACGTCCCCTGACTGCTTCCAGAGGTAAGCAATCAGGCCGCTCTTTAGGAGCGCTGATAGGGCTGTCCAGAGAAAGAATCCCTGGATCCCTGGTTACATGGACCCCCCTCTGCCTCTGAAGGGGTGTCTCCCAGAAGAATTCCCCCTCTACCCTGGGGGGAAAACTCACCATGTGTGTCACGGAAAGGACCTTAGGGTTTTTTGTATCACATTTTTCCACTCCTCTGATTCCTGGAATAGGGTTGTTGAGGTGTAGAAAAATGCATGCCTATGGCAAGCAAGGTCTTACCATTTGCCTCTATGGGGGCATTTAGGAAGGAAGACTTGAAAGGGTCTGCAAAATCACATAGACGCATCCAGGCATGGCATCTAGCTACAATGCCAGTGCCTGCTGCTCTTGCCACTCCTTCGGTTGAGTGTGAAATCAAACTCATGGATGAATTTGAGATGGTCTCCAGGGTAGCAAGCTGTGAGGTGACTTTGTCCCGTACTTCATCAAAGACTGCTCCTGCAAGGGTTTCTGAGAGTTCTGAAATTATGTCTCTCTGAAGCCAAGTAAATTGTGCCAGATAGTTCAGGGACCGAATAGCAAAGGTCGCTGCAGAAAATACCTGCTTCCCTAGTCTGTTTATCAACTGAGACTCCCTGTTAGGGGGATGGACAGCAGTGCTCTCTTCAGCGAGCTCTTTTTTAGTGGCCACTGCCACTACCATAGCATCAACAGCAAGGCCCTTGGACCAGTGTGTGTTGTCCTCCAGAATTTTAATTGGTCTATGGGAATAGGTTCAATGGCATCAGGACTTTTCCACGCATGCTGCACAATCAGCTGGATGAGCTCATCTGCAGGCGGAGTCACCTAAGAGGCAGACCTGTAAGAACACAAACTCCTCAGGAAGGGGTGCTGGACTTCCAATTGCCCCACTGTTTCAGGATCTCCAAGATGTCTGCAAAGGAGACATCATCAAGGAGGGACTGTGGGGACCCTTATCCCTCATCATAATCCATATCATCTGTCAAAGATTCGTCTGGAGAATCAATGTGCTTCCTCTTGCACAATGTTTTGCTAGGACCCTCTTCGAGGGGAGCATCAGTAGAGGAACCTGCAGAGGGGGAGACTTGTTGAAGGGTGTCTTGTGGCTCCCAAGCCTGGTGTCCATGAGTAGAGGGCTGCGGCAGCTGTGGCTCAGAGGAACATGAGGGGTCAATCTCCAATGCCGGATGGACCAACTGAGAGCATGCAGAGGCCAGTGCCCTCTCTATCGCCTGGAAAGCAGGTCCTCCCAAAGAGGGATGGGAGCCCAGAACTGAAATGGACAAATTCGGAACTGGGGTCACACCCCACCCTGAAGGATCCATTGCCAGGGAAGGAGCCACGGGAGGAGATGGCTCAGTCAAAGCTACCGGGACTGAGGCAGACGTATGAAAGTGTGACACCATACCAGGGAACATAGTGCCAACAGGCCAGTCTCAGTCCCGAGGATGGCCCGGCTCTGAAGATGCTGTAGGCCAAAGGGTAGTCATTGGTACCGTGGTAAAATCTACTACCAGTGCTGAAGAAGCTGGAACCAGGGTCAGTGAGGAATGCTCCAAATCCTGTAAGGAGGTCAAAGGAGGAAAATGCTGTGGAGTCCTTGGAGCAGAACCCTTGGCTCTGAATGGGAGGGAGGGTTTAGATGGAGTTGAAAGACCTCTGGGTGCTAACAGCTGATCCACTAGCCTCTCTAAATCTAGTTCAGAAAGACTCTTAGAGGAATGTGTGGACATTCCTGAAGGTGAATTTGGATGTTCTAAACAGGGGCTGTATTGTTGGTCATAAAAGGAATCCACCGAGGGGGAGTACCTTGTCCTATGGTGTATATCACTTTTCTGTACTGAGGTCAAAGGACCAGAATGAAGTACAGGGAAGGGGGATGTGTCTGGATCTTGGATAACTATTGTTGGCACAGAAAGGGTCGGTGCCGAGGTTGAAATTGTAGTTGTCGGTGCCATGGCCAATGCAGTTATCACTATTGGTGCTGAAGAAACAGAGGATGGTGCCAATGTAGCTGGTTGATTCGGAACTGAGGTCAGAGCCAAGGCTGCTGATTTAGGCCTCAGAGCTGATGTATGTGACAATTTTGGGACCTTAGGTTTTGGTTCGAATAGTTTAGATTCATGAGGAGATTAGGGTAAGGACATGCTCCTCTTTTTATGTTCTGGTCCTGGGAGGTGGTGAGGCCTCTGATTCAGAAATAGCCTCCGCAAATGGAGATTTTAACATCCCAGCTAGCATTAATTTAGTTTTACATTCCGCAAGTATGCAGGAGCTGAAACCTTTACAGATCTCACAAGTGTGTTTCTCAGAAAGGTGAGGCACCCCTAAGCAATAAACGCAAGATGCGTGGTTGTCAACATTAGGCATTTTCCTATCACATTTGTCACATCTCTTGAAACCTGTAGTCCCCTTTTTATCCGACATATTTGAAAACTCAAACAATCACAAATAAAGAAAGTAACAATATTTTTTTAAGTGAAAAATTAAAGTAAAGGAAGAAACTTGCCAGTAATGGTAATAGGAATACCCAAAATGTTAAAGAAAAGTAAGCACCCACAATAGTATGAGAATACCCACTTGGTAAAAATCTCAGAAAGAGAAACAGAGGGACAGAAAAATAAAACAATGATATCCAATATACATATAGAAGGAAAAAAATACTAAAAAATAGCACAAGAAAGAGAAATTTAGTAATAATTTTCATCACTTACCTGAGAGCCTGGTCTGACATGTCTTGTTTTCATATGTGACAAACCAGATCTGAGGTAATGTGGAGAGGGGCACTATGGGTAAAGCTTAGCTTGAGTGTTTTCTGGCTGGCACAAACTTGTTACAATGGCTGAGTCAGTTCCGAGGATGGAACCAAAACCCATCAGTAATGAATGAATGAAGATTAACAACATCAGATGATATATTCAACTTCATTCTCACCAAACTTTTATCCATATCTAATGTCAGTTTTTTTCAACCTAGTGCTAAACTATTAGTTGCTGTTGTATACTTTCCCATATATTTCCTTCTATAGGAACTAAAGACTTGAAATGCACTTTTTTTCAACTGTGTCAATAACATCATACTCCCACAACCACTCACAGTGTCCATCAATATCGCATCAGAAGTTTTATTACATAAATCAAGATTTTTTGTTAAAAATTCAACACAATTGCCTAAATCTTTTCATGCTAGAGCAGTCTCTTAGTGCATGTAACAGTGTTTTGTATTTAGTCCAATAATAGCAAAGTCATTATTATTGACTCTTTTGTTTCATGCCCCCCTTGGCCAGCAGTTTTCCTAGCTATAAACACCCACAAATGTTCTACTCTTCTTTATATTGAAACCTCATCCTACAATGGGCAATAATCCATTGGATCTCTGCACTTAAATGTTCCCATGGATGAATGGAGTAAAAATTAACTCTGCATTCCAACTACGCATGTTTTAGGAAAATATAAATGAGAGAACTTCCAGTCGTTTTGTCGCCTATATAGTAATTTCTGCTCATAAGAATAGTGGCCCATATTTTTCTTCTCCTTTTTGTATGTTATACCCAGACGTCATATCCATGAGGCAACCTAGAATAGTATGTAAACTGTCCTGGAAAATTATCCAATAGAATTATGTAACATATAAGAATACAGCTGGATTAATTAAACGTAACCCTCCCATGAATTGTTAGAATACAATATTCCCCTTCTAATTCGGGTTGATATGCGAACTCCATATTGCTGAAAAATATAAACCTGAAACAGGTATGAAAATGCAGATTGTGAGGATATAAATTCATAAGATAAACTGATTTCCCTGAAAAAATGAATGCAACAATAAAACGCTTTTTTTTCTGGAAGGACAAATGAAAAGCCTTCCATGAGAATCATAGATTGTAAACACTCACTGCCCACTACCATTCCACTACAACACTTGTACCAAACTTTATATCCAAAACCATTATTCTTATGTCATTTAAAGGTATTTCTAAATCTAAAATGGTGTTTCTCAAACCATGGCATATATCCTGATTAATATGAAGGTCAGTATATGATCTAATGAATCTGAAAAAGGATATATGAATTGCTGGATGTTTAACTATCAAACCATCAAAATGAGATTGCCTGCATAACTCAGTAATAATAGAAAATACATGCCTGCCCTCAACATTATTATCCTATATTGAAAATGTTACTCTGAATCAATAATCACACCATTTACCACTGAACTAAATAATAATGGATTAAGAGGACATCATTGCTTAACCCCTATAGAAGTTATCACTGCTTTACTAATCCTGCCATTCCTGACTGGTCTCACCCTAATACAGCACAGATACACTTTAAATGCCACAGTAATTTATCAAGAAAGGAATATTCACTGAAAATATTCCAAAGACATTCATGGCAAGCATGGGGAAAAGCTTTTGTAATATATCAAATGATGAATCCATAATTCTTTGAACTGCTGCCTTAAAAATGTACAGCATACCTCTAATACTGTAACCTATGAAACTATAAACTCCATCAGCAAGCAAGGAAGGTATAAAGTCTAACAGATAATATTCTCATTAATATTTTATAATCAATATTACACATTACTAATGGTTGCTATATGTTTAATTAATGTAGCTATCAAGATTTTGGCAGAGGTATTGGTAGACAGAATGGATGAAGTATTGCTGAAAATAAAACAAGCATAGTGAAAGGCTTCATGAATGAAGCGGGGAAGAAAAAAACTGTAGGGTCTGTTGGAAATTATGCACAATGAGAACAGAAGTGGGGAAGGGATTGTGGTCTTTGACTTGCAGAAGACCTTTGATATGATGAAGTAGGGATTCCTACAGCAGAAGCAGGCAGGAGAAAGTTCATATCATGGATATAGAATATATAACAAGGTGCAGCAATTGAAATGCTCATTAGTGAATGAGTATCTGAGTAAACAAAGATAGAGAGTAGTCACCATACATGGGCATCTGCTATCTCTAGGCTGGCTTGCACTTGTGATTCTGGAGCAGGCAATAAAAGACGGACACAACTTAGCAATGCTGGAAAAAAAGAAGGGGATAAAATCTCAACTTGTGTTATGTGTAGTTGGCTGCAGCAATGGGATCTATAAAAGAGACGTTGGAAGGGTTTATGTTAATGGCAGGAAATGAAAGTGGCAGAGTTCCTCAAGTACCCAGGGCTATAGGATAGAATCACAGTGAAACAGACAGAGAATAACCAAAAGGAATTTGGAAAATACTATCAAGAGTAGGGGGAAGAAAAGATACAGAGCATTGGGTCAATAAAGACAATGGGGAAAGCGTGAGTAAGGAGAAATGAGAATAAATAGGAAAGGGGGTGTGAGGGACTCCTGTATATCCCTATATATACAATGATATGTAACATCATTCAGTGAACAGAAGCAGAAAAGAAAAAGGAAAGGTAAGAAAGAGAGTAAGGGAGAGGAAACAAAAGGGTGGAGGAAAAGGTAGGGAAGAA